>NC_040011.1:31753679-31785835 GCF_000972845.2 Larimichthys crocea | reverse complement strand
CCCCCCCCCGGAGGTTCTGTGCTCTGTCGTCCAAGCAGTTGTTCTCAGGTCGTGGCTGCTGCTGTAGTCCTGCACGACGCCACTACCACATATACGCTGCTGTGATCCTGTATGACGTCTCTCCTAAGATTGACTACTGTATTATTGCGGCTGTCGGCATCTGTTCTTGAAATTCTTCAAGGTTCACTTGGTGCTGTGCAAAGCTTCAGACACATTTTAGGTTGTAATGTATTTTTTTTGGTAAATAGGCGTTTCTTTAGTATGTTCATCCTAACATAGTTTTTTATTTATAAAATGCCTTTTTTGAAAAGTTTTAAAAAATATTTATTTTTATTTCATATTTTTGTAAAATCGTATAACTTTCTTGAACGTGTATTTTATTGGGTGCCACTGGTAATGTATGGAATATAGAAAGTAGCTGTCTGTTAAGATGAACCTCATAATTGGAGTGACAATCTGTCACAACAATCTGTTACCACCTGTGACCTCAGTCCTCGATTTAGAGAAGAAAAAAAACACAAAAGGAGGAGTCTGAGTAAAAAGGGAGGACACCCAGCGTGGATAGAAACAGAAGAAGCGATGGTTAGAGAAAAGAAAGTGCTCGGGTTGAGATGTTCATTGAGACTGAGACCTGACAGAACGGTATCAGGTTGATGGTGTGAACTCCTCTGATAGAGCAGATAATGAAGTTAAAGGCGACAGTTTTAAGTTTTGGATTGAAAGGCCTGAAACAGAGTCACAACTTCTGATGATTCTATATGTGGAATCTTTTTTCTAATTCAACCCAACGCCTATTGTGCTAATGATGGATTTGTGATTTGATAATTTTGTAAATAAAACCCTTGATAGAAGACACTTGAAATGTGTTGATAGGTTTGTGCATTTTTGTATTACTGCACATATTTATAAGGTTGTTTTCAATGTGAACTTGAGTGTCTGGAACTGTGTTTTTATGTTACACACATTGTACCCATGGATTTGAGACATATTTTTCCTCTTCAATATTAACTTTTCCCCAAGACACTTCTGCTTCCACTCTTTTTCTTGACACATTAGCAAGCATGAGCAAAGGTCGTTATTGTGAACTTTATCAGTGTCACTTGTGTTGTTGTAAGCTCAGAGGTTTCGAGTTTCACCAGGAACCTGAAGATTCCGCATTATTTATTGAAGACTGTGGTGTGAAAGAAGCTGTTCTATTCTCACCTCCAGAATTTAAAGGGCCAACCTTGCAGCATGACATTCAAGACAAACTGAAAATCTGGCATGTAAATAATCCATCAAGAATGCAAACAATGGAAATGTGGCCCCCCCCCCCCCCCATTTCCATTTTTAAATGAAAAAGTTGAGAAACAGATACGAGACTTTGTGCAGGAACATAAATGGAAGAAACAAAAAAAAAAAAAAAGAACAACAACATCCTGGAAACCAGCCAAGTTCGATTTGACAAAAAAACAAACAAATTGCAATCAGATGCTGCAGAAGTCAGTCTGCGCACCTCCATGTTGTCTTTGTGTGCTGTCCCTGCACGCAGCTGGCTAAAAGTGCAGCTCTGCGTCGCAGAAGGGTAAGTAAGGGCATTGCATTGGTGGTTTGAGAGTGATATTTCGAACGTGCTGGACACGAGAGCTCTTGAACCACCCTGAGACAATTAGTGGAAGACAGCTGAGGACAGTGGCAAGCTGTGGGCACACAGGAGGGAACACAGAATACATAATTTGAGCCTTGATTTTTTACATTTTGATTGTCTTATCATGTTTACTCTTTGATCTCGAGGAAAAACTTAGCCCTGCATGTAGATGGTGGTGTTTGCTGTAGACTGCGTAATGTAGCATGCCCGGCTGAATGATGGTCGTACTCTTAATGCTGGTTCATCTTGCTTTATTTTGTAACCGTATTCCAATTATGAACACATCGTGAAGAGCTAGGAAAAGGACAAAACAACAAATCAAGTACTTTCCTTATAGCCTAAAAAACTTATCATAGCCTTACAAGATTTACTAAATGAAATTATGATTTTTTAACTGCTACAATTACAGCAACAATCTGGAAAATCACATTTTAACCAAAGTTAATCAAAGATACGACACACAAACACATCTTGTTGCACTAACAGACCAATTAATATAGATCGCGACACGATCGGCCAGCTAAGCGAATCCACGCTAGCCAAAACACATCTTGAAAAGTATGGATTCAAAAGCACCAAAATCAGGCTAGACAGTAAACATCACATAAAGAGTAATAAAAACGAACCCGGTGCCTGGTCAGCCAGGTGCTCAATTGAACTAAGTTGCTTGTATTAGGCAGACACACTTTTTCATCGCCAAGAAGTCGGAAGTTTTGATTTTTCGCTTTCAGCGCGACGCCTTCAAAATAAAAGTCCCGAATTTACGTCGGCTATAATTAAAGAAAGATAACCTGGCCTTCACCAGCAGCTCAGAAAATGAATAAGTAGCACAACACATTTATAGAAATATATACTCAAACTAAAGGTCATTTACAGTAGAGACAAAGTGACTCTCTTATTTGTCGAGTTGTCTGTTTTAGGAATGTGTTCTGTTGAAAGGACGTCACCTTTGTGTGTATTGTTGTTCTACTGGTCATTGGGGGCGATCAGCTTTCAATCAATGAGAGCCAACACATGTTTGGATCATTAAGTCCTCTCAGCAGGGAAGGGCTAGCCACCGGATGTGGAAGATCGGTATCCTGCCATCTCCACACCAGTAATAATGACCATTCTAAGATCCTGTGATTCCGCTGAGTCATCTGATTCACCATTAAAAAATCAGGACGGGTCGGCCTGCTTGTGCCTGCACCTGAACGTACCTTCCATTTGGTGTGCTCATTGCATTGCATGCGTGCACTTAATTGTGATGTCAGCAGTACTCATAACTGGTTCATTTGTGAAGCATTTTGTGTTACATTGTGTTTGTGTGGACAAAATGTGTGTACAGATAAATCTCATTTACTGATTCAAATTGTATTTTGTCAGAGCTTTCAGTCACAAATGGACATTCATACATATGTCTTCAATATCAAAGAGTTGAAGGTCAGATTCTTTCACATCCATTATAAATAAATTCAATATTCTGAACATTTTCAATGGTCATGGTCAAATACATAACTGTATTAAACTGGTCGGCTAATACATTACACATACAATCCACACAGTCCTAAACGTGCACAGACATCTTGCAGACATATGTGGCAATATGTATGTTTATTTATTAACAGTTCCTTCATCCATAATCAGATCTACATGGAATATAGGATACATAACAAACGGGCAATAAATAAATAATAAAAATCATTAAGAAACAAGAGCAGACATCTGTCACTTAGACGTAACCGCCACAAAGACCTGATGAAAAACGAGTTTAACTCAATTTTACGCGCACGGTGGGCCTCAGAAAAAAAAAAAACAACGGGACTCTGGTAAACAGAGACACAGGCCAAAGCAAACAAAACTCACTCAGAAAAGCTGATTGAGCTAACCCTCCAATTTTCCCGACAAAGGCATCTGCTGCTGTGCTGTCCAGGAAAGTCCACCAACTGACTGGAAACATTATCGTGAGCAGGAATCACGAATCTTTTTTTTTTTAAATGTGAGCCTCAGCAAACTACTTTCTAATTGAACCTTCATGAATGAACTACAAGGAGTTTTTTACCTTATCATGAAACTGTCTCAGTTTTTACTGATTACTGATTGATGATCATCAGCACAAAGAAAATATGACACTAAGTCACACACCAACTGTTTGACTGATTTTAGTGAAATTGGATCATATGAACACCGACAGACAGACAGACAGACAGACAGACAGACAGACAGGTGCTGTGTTTTGTACCACAGTCCTTTTGGAGGAGGTTTTCAGGCTCAACCAGCCTCTAGAGACATCATGACAGAGGAGGGGGACCGAAGAAGATGGACAGAGAAAGTTAAGAAGAGAAAGAAAGAAAGAGAGAATGAGTAGCAAAAAGAGGAAATCTTTTCGTTGTTGGCCAGAGCTTCATAAAAGGCTGAAAGACAGAAAACAGGGTCAGCTAGCTTACTTATTCCATGTACAATGTACTGTATATCCCTCCATGCTTATTACATACTTTTATCACAAATGAAAAGTAAATATCACCTCCATATCCACCTCTCCAGGTGATATGATATGAGGTTGTTGTTTGAACTAGTCCGTATGCTTTCCAAGAACTGTCCAATGATTTTGTTGTTGTTTTACATCATTATTTTTGACAGTACTCAGTATGTGCCAGTGTTTCAGGTGCATTCTGAAACCAACCACTTACTTACTGTGTGTCGACACGGTGTGAAAAAAAACAAAAAATAATGAATTAAACTAATTAAATCAAGTTCCACATTGTAGGCAGAGTAAACAGAGATTTGTGATGTATGTGTATTTTATTTTTTTTATTTTATTTCTGTTACATATGCACACAGAACACAGAACTGATTTGCCAACATAATGATGGTTGAGAGTGATGGTGATGTATGACATTTAATGTCCGTATATAGTTTAACAAGAGAAATTGTTCCTCATGTTCAGTCCTGCTCCGACTGTTCTGGTAGTAAGACACTGATGCTAGCTTATGACACTAGCTACAGTGTCCCTGCAGGAAACAATGAAAATGAGGAAGCCAAACAGCGCTTGCTTCCGGTTATGGGGACATGAACACCGTATAATACTAATACATCATTGTTTGTCGATGTACACATGCTGTATGTTTTGGTGTGCATACTGTATGACAAGAGGCAAATCTGTTGACCACAGCTGAATGCAAAAAAGAAGAAAGAATATTTCCTGTGGGAATGATGCATCTGTAGTCTTTTATTTATTATTTTATTTATGCACAAATGCCACATTACGCTTACTGCGTTAACCCCCCCCAACTTACCGCATGTAAGTGTATTTTGTCTATGTAAATGTGTGTTATTCCAGCCGCGGCCTTGTTTGCGTGACAGAGATGGGACAAGGGGTTATTGATGACACCTAAACTCTGTCTTTCCTCCCCTGTTCATTTGCATTTGGCGTGCTCCACACCTTACCATGTTACTTTTACAACATCTCTCATTGCTGATTTGCATATTTATGTCGACAGGCGATGTACAGATCCTGAGCTCGGGAAATATTTTGCATCTGTGTGTTGTGTAGCATGAAAGATATACAATACCTTCCACTTATGGAAGTCCCTCATAAATTGTACATAGGGACATTTTGTGAGTGGTAAGCGTGGAACCTGTATGGGTCCTGCTAGAATTAATTGAGCGTCACTTTAAAAATCGGAGACTGCTTGTTGATAAAGTGGCAAAGATTGATGGCAGCCTGGGTTACTTTATGGATAGACGCTTCATAAAACATTACATTATACAGAGAACAAGCTCCAGCGCATACACTCCTGCGCAGGTGGGTATGTGTGTGGTGTGTGTACTGTATGATTGTGGTATACCTGTAGGTTTGTACATAAACCTGGTTTAGTTACTTCCTGAATGAGAAACAGGAAGTGATGGCACTGGAAATGATCAAGAACATAACCTGTGCAGAGAACATATTGGTGTGTATAGATAGATCATAGATCGACAGGTTAGGTTGCTTGGATGAAGAGTTAGACTCTATCTTCTCTCTTCTGCTCTCTCCCCTCTCTCTCTCTCTCTCTCCTCTCTCTCTGTCTCTGTCTCTCTCTCTCTCCTTCTCTCTCTCTCTCTCTGTTTCTCTTCTCTCTCTCTGTTTCTCTCTCTCTCTCTCTCCTTCTTCTCTCCTCTTTGTCTCTCTCTCTATCTCTCTCTCTCTCCTCTCTCTCTCTCTCTCTCTCTCTCTCTCTCTCTTTCCTTCGTGCGATGTCTCTCCTACCATGTCCAGTGTCACTGTGTCAGCCGGGGTGTTTTTGGCATGGCCTTGCCTGCAGACACAGGCAGGGACTGTCAGTGTAGATCACTCCCTACCACTGAGTTCCCCCAACCCTCACCAGACTCTGCACCGTCCCTTCAGCCCCCCAGAGTTAACCCTCTCTGCTCGACCCCTGCAGGGAGCCCAGTCCGATCTGTCAAAAGTATCCTTGAACAGGTTTAATGATGCTTTTAGGAGGCACATTACATTACCTTTATGTCTGACTCATCTTTAGGGCTTGATATTTTGACTTTTATATACAGTAGACAAAGAAGAAACCAGAAGTACATAAATCCTCCCATTCTGAGAGCACAAAGGTGTTTGTTGGCTGCTACATTTACAGTAAAAGGCGGCATAATCAAAAAAAGCTGAAGAATGAACGTCCATTCAGCTTCCTGTAACATGGAGCTAAGAGATCTGCTCGGCGCAGCTTTCTGCATGAAAAATAAATGCACAATGAAAAGGTTTTTTAATTTTAATTTAAGGTTCATGTGTTGTCCATGAGGTCAGAGGTCTGCAACAATGACAGCAAAATGCAGGCAGTATAAATGAGGCATGACACAAAATGTCACCTTCAACAGCTCGTCGTGCTTATGTGCACACAGTCAACGAGCCAGCTGCTGTCTGTAGCTGCTGTGCTGCAGCAGCTGCTCATATCATACAGTAGTAAGGAGAAAGAACGCTGTTCAGATTGTTTTTTATTTTTTTGTCCTTCGAAAGTAAGGCCATAAACATTCCCAACATCTGCATCTGCCCTCACCGAGTCATGCTGACAGTTAGCAACTTTTTTAACTCTCATCCTTGCAGCATATTTTACATACACAGACTAACAGACTGGGATCCCAGGTGCAAGTGAAACCATCATAGCAAACTGTCATTTACTTTTTCTTCTACAAACACTATTTAATTAATGTCATTTGAATGAAACAAGCTTGGTCCCTTTGCAGCCCCGAATGCTTACATCAGTGTCCACACACTCACACGTGCCCTGATAATATCAATCATACAGTATTGCTTCTGACTTCAAACATCATCTTACCTGAAGAAGAGCAGAATTTATGGTTTTTTGACAGACCACAAAGGAATTTGTTGCCCTGACAGTGTGTGAGACTTCAAATAAGGACCCATGGCAAAATAAACTCAATAATAGATTGAGAACACAGGGGTAAAACAGCTTTGGTACATTTGTATTTTAAAAAGCACTTAATTAAAACAGAAACATTCACATGCCATTAGGAACATTCTGGCCTGACGAAGACATAACCAATTAGAATGACAGAATAAAGCACCTGTGAGGTATGACAAGAAGTACCTCTGGGGTCTGCGGGTGAGGGTTAAACCATCTTAATTTTAGATTAATTATCACTCATTACTGCTGAACCATTAAAAAATATATCCCCCACCGTAACAGCATGATTATTATGACTGGAGCTGAGTGAGACACACACACACACACACAGCAGCTGAGTGTAGTTTCACAGTCTGCGCAATGCGTCACATATTGTCCACATGTGCCACGCTAATAAAATATGGCAGACATCCTCCGTCAGACTCGAGCAAGGCAAAGTAAATATAGCCTGACATAAACGTAATGACAGGATGTGACAGATGTGCTGGTCCATACTGATCATTAGAGCTTAATACACCGAGTAGTTTGATTTGAATTTGGCTGCTTGGATTTGACCACAGACACCAGAACACAATGTTTAGTTCACTTAAATAAACGACAACAGAGAAAACTATTTTAGATTTGCTTGCCCGGTTTTGAAATATCAAGTCAAGTTCACAGTCTGTACAGTGTTTGACACACTCCGTCCTTAGACCTCAATTTGACTGATTTTGGGAGGAGGGAGAGGCTGAATCTCCGGGTGGACGATGATACAAATCCAAATGTTGTTTGAGTCGATAATTCAACAACTCATCATTTAGATTTTTTATAGTTCACAAAACTCCATGTCCAGAGCACTTAAATCAAACATACTGACAGTTTGAAGGAATATTCTCTAAATGGATGTGTTCTTTTTGTAGTGTTTTAATTCACAGGTGAGCTGCGGCTTCTCAGACACAAAGCACACTCTGTAACACAGAATGAAAATGAGCATAATGTGTGTTAATGGAGAGTTACACCACACCACTATTGCTCCTGTGTAACACTGCCAATTTGATGCAGCATGGGTGGTGTGTTTTAGCCAGACCTGGACATCAAACTACCTCCGTATGAATTAGCACTCGGTCGACTAACTCCCACCTGCTCCAGCTTCATTCTGACCATCGCTGAGAGCGAGAGTTGGACTGTTGGACTGCCAGAGCATCCAGCCTGAAATCTACTCACGGCCTGTCCTCACTGTTCGTCGTCTGTTCTCCCTCTTTCCCCCACACTTCAGGTAACATCTCATAGGCTGGTGACAAGCTAACATTGTGCATGTGTTTTATTTGGGAACTTGCACCAGCAGGTGAAGCAGCTCTTGTTTTAGGCCAGAGTCTTCAACCTTTTTCAGCCCAAGGACCCCTTGGATGAAACACAAGAGAACAGAGACCCCCACATTCAGTTTATCTTTTTATGTGTCACATTTAAGCCTGGCCTATGGTAACTTACTATTTACTTTAGTCACCTATTATATACTGGATTATTAATTGGCCTACATGTGTTTATGTATTATTATTGATGTTGCAGTTGATGAGGCTTATATTTCTATTATTAATATTTTTAAACACAAAAACATTCAGCTTCAGGATGTCAGGTACCTCATTGATATGTGATGACCTCTGCAGAGGTGGAGGGAGTAGCTGTAGATCTTAATATCAAATAGTAGCTGGCATTATTTATTTTATAATGTTATTGTTCACGTTCATTTCACACCTAAGAATGCTGCTGTGTTTTAGCCAACACCTTTTTTTTCTTTCCCTCCATAGCGCCTGGTCACATTATGTTAGACGCATTATGGGAATAATTATAAATTTGTAAATAGTTTTTGTCAAATGTTATTGCATATGAATTACTTTTTTATTATTTTTGCAAAATTTGTTAATAACAATTAATTTATTTTCTAATGACTGAGAGAGTGCACAAAAACTACACTGAAACAATATAAATGCAACACTTTTTTTGCTCCCATGTTTTATGAGATGAAGTCAAAGATCTAAAACATTTTCTATATACAGAAATAAACCACTTTTCTAAATGTTGTTCACAAATCTGTGTAAATCTGTGATAGTGAGCACTTAATCCATCCACCTCACAGGTGTGTCATATCCAGATGCTGATTAGACATTATAAAATATTGCACAGGGTGCTTTAGGCTGGCCACAATAAAGGCCACTCTGAAACTGCAGTTTTGTTTTATTCAGACCCTCCATTCGCAATGTTGCAATTTGCAACTTCAACACAACTTCAGTAACTCCCGTGGTCCATTCCGTGTTGCATTTTAACCCTCACCACGATTTTTCCGCAACTTTGACCCTATAGTGCACTTATAGTCCTGCTGATGTCCACCAGAGAGTCGACCAGTCCTCGACCTAGGTATAAGTACAATCCATGAAAACCTGCATTCCTCCTCTAAGATCGCTTTGGATAAAAGGTCTGCTAATGCAATGTAATGTAATGTAATATTATTACAGTGTTAATGTACAGAGGGGGGAAGAAGAGAAGGTTCAATGCATCATGGGAGGGAATGGGACTTGGTAGCAGGTAGCCAATGCAAAGAAGCCAAAATGGGAGAATATGATCACTGCTGCATAGTCCAAAGGGCTTTTTGGGGAATGAGTTACGTAGTCCAACCTAGAAGCCCTGGGCGAACAACAAAGCCAAGTTGACCCCCTATTTTTTTTTTTTCGGGCGCTCGGGCACCCTCACGTAGATTGCCACCTGGGACCAGTCTATTCCCCCCCTATCTATCTATCTATCTATCTATCTATCTATCTATCATCTATCTATCTATCTATCTATCTATCTATCTATCTATCTATCTATCTATCTATTATCTATTATCTTCTATTTCATCTATCTATCTACTTCTATCTATCTATCTATCTATCTATCTATCCCACCTTGCCAATCAGTTGTAAGTCTCTAGAAAGAGATTTCTGGATGTTTGGGTCCAATTACAAGAACTTCAGTTTAACATCAGAAAATTAGAGGTCTGTCAGAGATTGCAGACTGGAATGTATAATTGTGAACACACAATGACTGTAGATTGGATTCAGAACCTCTCTGACACGGTCTTAATACAAGTAATGAGTACTTTGTTTTACTTTTTTAAAATCAGAACACTTATATTTGTCCAAGTAACAAACTTCTACTGTATCTAACAGATAAAAAAGATATATAGGAGAGAAAGAAGCTGGGCTTGAGCTAACCTGTGTTGTAACAAGACTATGTTGATGGAACACATTAATTAATGAATATGAATATAATATATGCCTGTAGACATTCTTACCCAAACTGAACAAACAGTCATTTGGTTTTGTTAACGTACATTCTTGATGACTGAATGAAAACTTGCTCCTCATTATAATGCTGCAGTGTCTTGTTGTCACCCTGTAGCTTTTTTTTTTTTTTTTTGTAATTGTGTTTAACTAGAACAAGTCAAGGAAGTAAAGTGTCACCTACATCTGAATTCAATGTCAGATGACTGAATTTATACTTGTGTATACTACTGTCAGACAACATGACAGTTCATAATTACAATAATCATGCTGTATTTTGGAGCAGTGGAGAGTATAAAGCTGATTAGCAGTGAATTCAGTTGGGAATGCTAATTTAGGCTAAAAAGAGTTTAAAAGGAACAACAGGAGCTTGGCAAGTTGTACAGTGAGATTGACAGCTGCAGCAGTGACAACAAACTAAGAACAAAATATCTTTAATTTGTCCTGTGGGCTGAGCTGGAATGATTATTATACTGCACATGTAGAAGTGTTTTTTTATTTTTTACATTCAGTTTTGTTTTTTGTTTTTTTACATTTCAAATGTTTTCTTCTCACTTAAATGAAAATGTACCGAATTGTTAAACTCGGGTGGATGGGTACTGTAGGACCATTCATCTGTGTCTCCACCTGTTGATGGAATGTATTGTGGATGTATTTATGTTATGTTATAATCTTTACAGCATGTGTGAAGTCTAAATTGATATTATTCAGATTTCAAATAACTGTTTGAATATTCTATTATGTATTATGCGTGTCATATTTCAGGGCTAATTCATTTCTGTCACTTCTTCAGAGTTTTGGTATAAGACAAGTGTGAGCTGTATTGACACATGCCATTCACAGAGCTCGGGTGAGAACAGGTAAGTTGTGAATAGAGAGAGCTGTGATTCCATTGTTATCACACTGGCAGTCGCACCTTGTTAATGATGTGTAACTGTCAAAAACTCAGGCCAGATTGAGGAAAAAGAGCAAGGGGTAGATGATGAGACACAGAACTGATGAAAGTGACAAAATTAAAAAAGAGAGAGATTGTAGAGGAAAGACATACGAATGGGGACTGCTTTGGAAAAATGAATGTTGTCCTTAAGGTGACGTGGGGAAACAAGACTAGAGGTGAAAGAGGATGAGTGCACTAGTGTGATGAAAGTGATGAGAAGGTCTTTGAGTTACATAACTAATTTACTGTATTTTCCGCACTATAAGCCGCTACTTTTTTCCCACGCTTTGAACCATGCGGTTTATACAAAGATGCAGCTTTTCTATTGATTTTTCTTCAGCCGCCAGGGGCGCTCTAACAGGAAGTGCAAAAACGAGACAGACAGGGGAGTCTGTGCAAAGAGAACACGCTACTTTTTTATTTAGCACATGCAACACAACACACATGACGAATTATTAACAGCAAGTTATTTTCACACCCTCTCCCCCTCATCATGGAAAGCACACGAAGAAGTTCATATGATGCAGCTTTAAGTTGAGGCCGTCGATCTGGCTATCCAGAAAAGAAATAGAGCTGGCATTAATGAATCCATGGTGAGACGTTGGAGATGGCAGCGGGAAGAACTCATTCAATGCCAAAAGACAACAAAGGCTTTCAGAGGACATAAAAGCAGGTGACCAGTCCTTGAGCAGGCGGCCGAGGTGTATCCACCGTGCAGATCCGAGTGCAAAACAATCGCCTGCGAAATGAATAGTGAAGATTTTAAGCTGGACTGTCATGTGTTTCAGATTTATGAGACAAAAAAGCCTCTCCATCAGGGCCGGACAACTTTCTGTCAGCAACTCCCCCCTGACTACGAGGAAAAAATTGCAAACTTCCACAAATTCATAAAAAAAAGATAGCAGATAACTCCATCGGACCAGAGACATCATAAATATGGATGAAATACCTATGACGTTGACCTGCCTCTAACCAGGTCTGTTAACAAGACAGGTGCCTCATCCATTATGGTGAAAACAACTGGACACGAGAGGACGCATTTCACCTGTGTTCTGGGCTGCGCTGCATCTGGACAAAAGCTTTCGCCAATGGTGATTTTTAACCGGATAACTATGCCGAAAAAACAACTCCCAAAGGACATAGTGGTTAAAGTTATTAAGAAAGGGTTGATGATGGAAAGCTTAATGAAGGAATGGTTAATGGAGTGCTACGGTAAGTGCCCGGGAGGATTTTTTCACCGGAAAAAAGCACTGCTTGTTTTGGACACAGATTCTGTTAAAGCAACTATATATATATATATATAAAAAAAAAAACTCAAATCCAGCTGTGATTCCTGAAGGGACACCAACATACCAGCAGATGGCAGTGTTGTGCAGACACAGCCATGTGGACAGAGATAAAGGGCGTTTGCCATGGTCACTAGGATTGTTCTATCTGGAGTGATTCATGAATATGGATAGAGCCGGTGATTAAGCGGCATCTACTGTAAGTAGTACTTATTTTGCATTATTTTACTCATTCCAGTACTAGTAGATCAGAACAAAATGTCATTAAACGGCACTCCATTAACCATTCCTTCATTAAGCTTTCCATCATCAACCCTTTCTTAATAACTTTAACCACTATGTCCTTTGGGAGTTGTTTTTTCGGCATAGTTATCCGGTTAAAAATCACCATTGGCGAAAGCTTTTGTCCAGATGCAGCGCAGCCCAGAACACAGGTGAAATGCGTCCTCTCATGTCCAGTTGTTTTCACCATAATGGATGAGGCACCTGTCTTGTTAACAGACCTGGTTAGAGGCAGGTCAAACGTCATAGGTATTTCATCCATATTTATGATGTCTCTGGTCCGATGGAGTTATCTGCTATCTTTTTTTTAATGAATTTGTGGAAGTTTGCCATTTTTTCCTCGTAGTCAGGGGGGAGTTGCTGACAGAAAGTTGTCCGCGCCCTGATGGAGAGGCTTTTTTGTCTCATAAATCTGAAACACCATGACAGTCCAGCTTTAAAATCTTCACTATTCATTTCGCAGGCGATTGTTTTGCACTCGGACCTGCACGGTGGATACACCTCGGCTGCCTGCTCTCTGAGTGTTCACCCAGTCCTCAAGGACTGGTCACCTGCTTTTATGTCCTCTGAAAGCCTTTGTTGTCTTTTGGCATTGAATGAGTTCTTCCCGCTGCCATCTCCAACGTCTCACCATGGATTCATTAATGCCAGCTCTATTTCTTTTCTGGATAGCCAGATCGACGGCCTTCAACTTAAAAGCTGCATCATATGAACTTCTTCGTGTGCTTTCCATGATGAGGGGGAGAGGGTGTGAAAATAACTTGCTGTTAATAATTCGTCATGTGTGTTGTGTTGCATGTGCTAAATAAAAAGTAGCGTGTTCTTCTTTGCACAGACTTCCCCTGTCTGTCTCATTTTTGCACTTCCTGTTAGAGCGCCCCCTGGCGGCTGAAGAAAAATCAATAGAAAAGCTGCATCTTTGTATAAACCGCATGGTTCAAAGTGTGGGAAAAAAGTAGCGGCTTATAGTGCGGAAAATACAGTAAATTAGTTATGTAACTCAAAGACCTTCTCATCACTTTCATCACACATAGTGCACTCATCCTCTTTCACCTCTAGTCTTGTTTTCCCCACGTCACCTTAAGGACAACATTTCATTTTTCCAAAGCAGTCCCCATTCTGTATGTCTTTCCTCTACAATCTCTCTCTTTTTTAATTTTGTTCTTACTTTCATCAGTTCTTGTCTCATCATCTCACCCTTGCTCTTTTTCCTCAATCTGGCCTGAGTTTTTGACAGTTACACATCATTAACAAGGTGCTGACTGCCAGTGAATAACAATGGAATCACAGCTCTCTCTATTTCACAACTTACCTGTTCTCACCCGAGCTCTGTGAATGGCATGTGTGCATACAGCTCCACACTTGTCTTTATACCTAAAACTCTGAAGAAGTGACAGTAAATGAATTAGCCCCCTGAAATATGACACGCATAATACATAATAGAATATTCAAACAGTATTCTGAAAATCTGAATAATATCAATTTAGACTTCACACATGCTGTAAAGATTTATAACATAACATAAATACATCCACAATACATTCCATCAACAGGTGGAGACACAGATGAATGGTCCTACAGTACCCATCCACCCTGAGTTTAACAATTCGGTACATTTTCATTTAAGTGAGAAGAAAACATTTGAAATGTAAAAAAACAAAAAACAAAAACTGAATGTAAAAAATAAAACAACACTTCTACATGTGCAGTATAATAATCATTCCAGCTCAGCCCACAGGACAAATTAAATGATATTTTGTTCTTAGTTTGTTGTCACTGCTGCAGCTGTCAATCTCACTGTACAAGCTTGCCAAGCTCCTGTTGTTCTCTTTTTTAAACTCTTTTTAGCCTAAATTAGCATTCCCAACTGTAATTCTCACTGCTAATTCAGCTTTATACTCTCCACTGCTCCCAAAATACAGCATGATTATTGTAATTATGAACTGTCATGTTGTCTGACAGTAGTATACACAAGTATAAATTCAGTCATCTGACATTGAATTCAGATGTAGGTGACACTTTACTTCCTTGATCTTGTTCTAGTTAAACACAATTACAAAAAAAAAAAAAAAGCTACAGGGTGACAACAAGACACTGCAGCATTATAATGAGGAGCAAGTTTTCATTCAGTCATCAAGAAATGTACGTTAACAAAACCAAATGACTGTTTGTTCAGTTTGGGTAAGCGTGTTCTAACAGGCATATATTATATTCATATTCATTAATTAATGTGTTCCATCAACATAGTCTTGTTACAACACAGGTTAGCTCAAGCCTAGCTTCTTTCTCTGCTATATATCTTTTTTATCTGTTAGATACAGTAGAAGTTTGTTACTTGGACATAATATAAGTGTTCTGATTTTAAAAGCTAAAACTAAAAGTACTCATTACTTTGTATTAAGACCGTGTCAGAGAGGTTCTGAATCCAATCTACAGTCATTGTGTGTTCACAATTATACATTCCAGTCTGCAATCTCTAACAGACCTCTAATTTTCTGATGTTAAACTGAAGTTCTTGTAATTGGACCCAAACATCTCAGAAATTCTCTTTCTAGAGACTTATCAACTTGATTGGCAAGGTGGGATAGATAGATAGATAGATAGATAGATAGATAGATAGATAGATAGGCCGGGGGATAGACTGGTCCCAGGTGGCAATCTACGTGAGGGTGCCCGAGCGCCCGAAAAAAATAAAAATAGGGGGTCAACTTGGCCTTGTTGTTCGCCCAGGGCTTCTAGGTTGGACTATCGTAACTCATTCCCCAAAAAGCCCCTTTGGACTATGCAGCAGTGATCATATTTCTCCCATTTTGGCTTCTTTGCATTGGCTACCTGCTATCAAGTCCCATTCCCTCCCATGATGCATTGAACTCTTCTCTTCTTCCCTCCCTCTGTACATTAACACTGTAATACTAATATTACATTACATTACATTGCATTTAGCAGACGCTTTTATCCAAAGCGACTTACAGAGGAGGAATGCAGGTTTTCATGGATTGTACTTATACCTAGGTCGAGGACTGGTCGACTCTCTGGTGGACATCAGCAGGACTATAAGTGCACTATATGGTCAAAGTTGCGGAAAAATCGTGGCGATTGGTTAAAATTGCAACACCGCCCTGGACTCACGGGGATTTACTGAAGTTGTGTTGAAGTTGCAAATTGCAACATTGCGAATGGAGGGTCTGAATAAAACAAAACTGCATGTTTCAGAGTGGCCTTTTATTGTGGCCAGCCTAAAGCACACCTGTGCAATATTTTATAATGTCTAATCAGCATCTGGATATGACACACCTGTGAGGTGGGATGGATTAAGTGCTCACTATCACAGATTTACACAGATTTGTGAACAACATTTGAGAAAAGTGGTTATTTTCTGTATATAGAAAATGTTTTAGATCTTTGACTTCATCTCATAAAACATGGGAGCAAAAAAAAGTGTTGCATTTATATTTGTTCAGTGTAGTTTTGTTGCACTCTCTCAGTCATTAGAAAATAAATTAATTGTTAATTAACAAAATTTTGCAAAAAATAATAAAAAAGTAATTCATATGCAATAACATTTGACAAAAACTATTTACAAATTTATAATTATTCCCATAATGCAGTCTAACATAATGTGACCAGGCGCTATTGGAGGGAAAGAAAAAAAAGGTGTTGGCTAAAACACAGCAGCATTCTTAGGTGTGAAATGAACGTGAATCAATAACATTATAAAATAAATAATGCCAGCTACTAGTTTGATATTAAGATTCTACAGCTACTCCCTCCACCTCTGCAGAGGTCATCACATATCAATGAGGTACCTGACATCCTGAAGCTGAATGTTTTTGTGTTTAAAAATATTAATAATAGAAAATATAAGCCTCATCAACTGCAACATCAATAATAATACATAAACACATGTAGGCCAATTAATAATCCAGTATATAAATAGGTGACTAAAGTAAATAGTAAAGTTACCATAGGCCAGGCTTAAAATGTGACACATTTAAAAAGATAAACTGAATGTGGGGGTCTCTGTTCTCTTTGTGTTTCATCCAAGGGGTCCTTGGGCTGAAAAAGGTTGAAGACTCCTGGCCTAAAACAAAGAGCTGCTTCACCTGCTGGTGCAAGTTCCCCAAATAAAACACATGCACAATGTTAGCTTGTCACCAGCCTATGAGATGTTACCTGAAGTGTGGGGGAAAGATGGAGAACAGACGACGAACAGTGAGGACAGGCCGTGAGTAGATTTCAGGCTGGATGCTCTGGCAGTCCAACAGTCCAACTCTCGCTCTCAGCGATGGTTCAGAATGAAGCTGGAGCAGGTGGGAGTTTAGTCGACCGAGTGCTAATTCATACTGAGGTAGTTTGATGTCCAGGTCTTGGCTAAACACACCACCCATGCTGCATCAAATTGGCAGTGTTACACAGGAGCAATAGTGGTGTGGTGTAACTCTCCATTAACACACATTATGCTCATTTTCATTCTGTGTTTACAGAGCGCTGTGCTTTGTGTCTGAGAAGCCTGCAGCTCACCCTGTGAATTAAAACACTACAAAAAGAACTCACATCCTATTTAGAGAATTATTCCTTACAAACTGTCAGTATGTTTGATTTAAGTGCTCTGGACATGGAGTTTTGTGAACTATAAAAAAATCTAAATGATGAGTTGTTGAATTATCGACTCAAACAACATTTGGATTTGTATCATCGTCCACCCCGGAGATTCAGCCTCTCCTCTCCTCTCCAAAATCAGTCAAATTGAGGGTCTAAGGACGGAGTGTGTCAAACACTGTACAGACTGTGAACTTGACTTGATATTTCAAAACCTGGCAAGCAAATCTAAAATAGTTTTCTCTGTTGTCGTTTATTTAAGTGAACTGAAACATTGTGTTCTGTGTCTGTGGTCAAATCCAAGCAGCCAAATTCAAATCAAACTACTCGGTGTATTTAAAGCTCTAATGATCAGTATGGACCAGCACATCTGTCACATCCTGTCATTACGTTATGTCAGGCTATATTTACTTTGCCTTGCTCGAGTCTGACGGAGGATGTCTGCATATTTATTAGCGTGCACATGTGGACAATATGTGACGCATTGCAGACTGTGAAACTACACTCAGCTGCTGTGTGTGTGTGTGTGTGTGCTCACTCAGCTCCAGTCATAATAATCATGCTGTTACAGTTGTGGGGATATATTTTTTAATGGTTCAGACAGTAATGAGTGATAATTAATCTATAATTAAGATGGTTTAACCCTCACCCGCAGACCCCAGAGGTACTTCTTGTCATACCTCACAGGTGCTTTATTCTGTCATTCTAATTGGTTATGTCTTCGTCAGGCAGAATGTTCCTAATGGCATGTGAACTGTTTCTGTTTTAATTAGTGCTTTTTAAAATACAAATGTACCAAAGCTGTTTTACCCCTGTGTTCTCAACTATTTATTGAGTTTATGTTTGCCATGGGTCCTTTATTTGAAGTCTCACACACTGTCAGGGCAACAAATTTCCTCTTGTGGTCTGTCAAAAACCATAAATTCTGCTCTTCTTCAGGTAAGATGATGTTTGAAGTCAGAAGCATACTGTATGATTGATATGATCAGGGCACAGTGTGAGTGTGTTGACACTGATGTAAGCATTCTGAGGCTGCAAAGGGACAAAGCTTGTTTCATTCAAATGACATTAATTAAATAGTGTTTGTAGAAGAAATAAGTAAATGACAGTTTGCTATGATGGTTGTCACTTGCACCTGGGATCCCAGTCTGTAGTCTGTGTATGTAAAATATGCTGCAAGGATGAGAGTTAAAAAAAGTTGCTAACTGTCAGCATGACTCTGGTGAGGGCAGATTGCAGATGTTGGGAATGTTTATGTGCCTTACTTTCGAAGGACAAAAAAATAAAAAACAATCTGAACAGCGTTCTTTCTCCTTAACTACTGTATGATATGAAGCAGCTGCTGCAGCACAGCAGCTACAGACAGCAGCTGGCTCGTTGACTGTGTGCACATAAGCACGACGAGCTGTTGAATGTGACATTTTTGTCATGCCTCATTTATAACTGCCTGCATTTTGCTGTCATTGTTGCAGACCTCTGACCTCATGGACAACACATGAACCTTAAATTAAATTAAAAAAACCTTTTCATTGTGCATTTATTTTTTCATGCATGAAAGCTGCGCCGAGCAGAATCCTCTTAGCTGCCATGTTTACAGGAAAGCTGAATGGACGTTCAATTCTTCAGCTTTTTTTGATTATGCCGCCTTTTACTGTAAATGTAGCAGCCAACAAACACCTTTGTGCTCTCAGAATGGGAGGATTTATGTACTTCTGGTTTTCTTCTTTGTCTAATGTATATAAAAGATCAAAATATCAAGCCCTAAAGATGAGTCAGACATAAAGGTAATGTAATGTGCCTCCTTAAAAGCATCATTAAACCTGTTCAAGGATACTTTTGACAGATCGGACTGGGCTCCCTGCAGGGGTCGAGCAGAGAGGGTTAACTCTGGGGGTGCTGAAGGGACGGTGCAGAGTCTGGGTGAGGGTTGGGGGACATCAGTGGTAGGGAGTGATCTACACTGACAGTCCCTGCCTGTGTCTGCAGGCAAGGCCATGGCCAAAAACACCCCGGCTGACACAGTGACAACTGGAAATGGTAGGAGAGACATCGCACTAATGAAAGAGAGAGAGAGAGAGAGAGAGAGAGAGAGAGAGAGAGAGGGAGACAGAGAGAGAGAGAGAAACAGAGAGAGAGAGAGAGAAACAGAGAGAGAGAGAGACAGAGACAGAGAGAGAGAGAGAGAGAGGGAGAGAGAGAAGGAGAGAGAGAGAGCTAACAGTCTTCCACTCCAAGCAACCTAACCTGCCGATCTATGATCTATCTATACACACCAATATGTTCTCTGCACAGGTTATGTTCTTGATCATTCCAGTGCCATCACTTCCTGTTTCTCATTCTGGAAGTAACATAAACAGGTTTATGTACAAACCTACAGGTAATACTACAATCATACAGTACACACACACACACACATACTCACTGCGCAGGAGTGTATGCGCTGGAGCTTGTCTCTGTATATAATGTAATGTTTTATGAAGCTTCTATCCATTAAAGTAACCCAGGCTGCCATCAATCTTTGCACTTTATCAACAAGCAGTCTCCGATTTTTAAAGTGACGCTCAATTAATTTCTAGCAGGACCATACAGGTTCCACGCTTACCACTCACAAAATGTCCTATGTGTACAATTTATGAGGGACTTCCATAAAAGTGGAAGGTATTGTATATCTTTCATGCTACACAACACACAGATGCAAATATTTCCCCGAGCTCAGGATCTGTACATCGCCTGTCGACATAAATATGCAAATCAGCTAATGAGAATGTTGTAAAGTAACATGGTAAGGTGTGGAGCACGCCAAATGCAAATGAACAGGGGAGGAAGACAGAGTTTAGGTGTCATCAATAACCCCTTGTCCCATCTCTGTCACGCAAACAAGGCCGCGGCTGGAAATACACACATTTACATAGACAAAAATACACTTACATGAGGTTAAGTTGGGGGGGTTAACGCAGTAAGCGTAATGTGCATTTGTGCATAAATAAATAAATAAATAAATAAATAAAAGACTACAGATGCATCATTCCCACAGGAAATATTCTTTCTTCTTTTTTGCATTCAGCTGTGGTCAACAGATTTGCCTCTTGTCATACAGTATGCACACCAAAACATACAGCAATTGTACATCGACAAACAATGATGTATTATGTATTATACGGTGTTCATGTCCCCATAACAGGAAGCAGAGCGCTGTTTGCTTCCTCATTTTCATGTGTTTCCTGCAGGTACACTGTAGCTAGTGTCATAAGCTAGCATCAGTGTCTACTTACCCAGAACAGTCGGAGCAGGACTGAACAGTGAGGAACAATTTCTCTTGTTAAACTATATACAGGACATTAACTGTCATACATCACCATCACTCTCAACCATCATTATGTTGTGCAAATCAGTTCTGTGTTCCTGTGTGCATATGTAACAGAAAATAAAATAAAAAAATAAAATACACATACATTCACAAATCTCTGTTTACTCTGCCTACAATGTGTGAGACTTGATTTAATTAGTTTAATTCATTATTTTTGTTTTTTTCACACCGTGTCGACACACAGTAAGTAAGTGTTGGTTCAGAATGCACCTGAAACACTGGCACATACTGAGTACTGTCAAAAAATAATGATGTAAAACAACAACAAAATCATTGTGACAGTTCTTGGAAAGCATACTTACTAGTTCATAACAACAACCCTCATATCATATCACCTGGAGAGGTGGATATGGAGGTGATATTTACTTTTTCATTTGTGATAAAAGTATGTAATAAGTCATGGAGGGATATACAGTACATTGTCATGGAATAAGTAAGCTAGCTGAGCCCTGTTTTCTGTCTTTCAGCCTTTTATGAAGCTCTGGCCAACAACGAAAAGATTTCCTCTTTTTGCTCACTCATTCTCTCTTTCTTTCTTTCTCTTCTTAACTTTCTCTGTCAGCATCTTCTTCGGTCCCCTCTCCTCTGTCATGATGTCTCTAGAGGCTGTTGAGCCTGAAAACCTCCTCCAAAAGGACTGTGGTACAAACACAGCACCTGTCTGTCTGTCTGTCTGTCTGTCTGTCTGTCTGTCGGTTCATATGATCCAATTTCACTAAAATCAGTCAAACAGTTGGTGTGTGACTTAGTGTCATATTTTCTTTGTGCTGATGATCATCAATCAGTAATCAGTAATAAACTGAGACAGTTTCATGATAAGGTAAAAAACTCCTTGTAGTTCATTCATGAAGGTTCAATTAGAATATTAGTTTTGCTGAGGCTCAGCATTAAAAAAAAAAAAAAGATTCAGTGATTCCTGCATCACGATAATGTTTTTCCAGTCAGTTGTGGGACTTTCCTGGAGCAGCACAGCAGCAGATGGCCTTTGTTTCTGTGGAAATTGGAGGGTTTAGCTCAATCCAGCTTTCTTCTGAGTGGAGGTTTTGTTTGCTTTGGCCTGTAGTCTCCTGTTTACCAGACTGCTGCTCTCTGTTTCTTAATGATTTTTATTTATTTATTTATTGCCCGTTTGTTATGTATCCTATATTCCATGTAGATCTGATTATGGGATGAAGGAACTGTTAATAAATAAACATACATATTGCCACATATGTCTGCAAGATGTCTGTGCACGTTTAGGACTGTGTGGATTGTATGTGTAATGTGTATGAGCCGACCAGTTTAATACAGTTATGTATTTGACCATGACCATTGAAAATGTTCAGAATATTGAATTTATTTATAATGGATGTTGAAAGAAATCTGACCTTCAAGCTCTTTGATATTGAAGACATATGTATGAATGTCCATTTGTGACTGAAAGCTCTGACCAAAATACAATTTTGAATCAGTAAATGAGATTTTATCCGTACAGCTCTTACACACATTTTGTCCACACAAACACAATGTAACACAAAATGCTTCACACAATGAACCAGTTATGAGTTACTGCTGACATCACAATTAAGTGCACGCATGCAATGCAATGAGCACACCAAATGGAAGGCTACGTTCAGGCTGCAGGCACAAGCAGGCCGACCCATCCTGATTTTTTAATATGTGAATCAGATGACTCAGCAGGAATCACAGCTGATCTTAGAATGTCATTTATTACTGGTGTGGAGATGGGCAGGATACCGATCTTCCTACATCCGGTGGCTAGCCCTTCCATGCTGAGAGGACTTAATGATCCAAACATGTGTTGGCTCTCATTGATTGAACAGCTGATCTCCCCCACATGACCAGTAGAACAACAAATACACACACAAGGGTGACGTCCTTTCAACAGAACACATTCCTAAAACAGACAAACTCGACAAATAAGATGAGTCACTTTGTCTCTACTGTAAATGACCTTTAGTTTGAGTATATATTTCTATAAATGTGTTGTGCTTACTTATTCATTTTCTGAGCTCTCGGTGAAGGCCAGGTTATTATTTCTTTAATTATAGCAGACGTTAAATTCTGGGCTTTTATTTTGAAGGCTTCGCGCTGAAAACGAAAAATTAAAACATCCGGACTTCTTTGGCGGTGAAAAAGTGTGTCTGCCTAATACAAGAAAATTAGTTCAATTAGCACCTGGCTGACTCAGGCACAGGGTTCGTTTTTATTACTCTTTATGTGATGTTTACTGTCTAGCCTGAGTTTTGGTGCTTTTGAGAGTTCCATACTTTTCAAGATGTGTTTTGGCTAGCGTGATTAGCATTAGCTGGCCGATCGTGTCGATCTATATTAATTGGTCTGTTAGTGCAACAAGATGTGTTTGTGTGTCGTATCTTTGATTAACTTTGGTTAAAATGTGATTTTCCATGATTGTTGCTGTAATTGTAGCAGTTAAAAGAATCATAATTTCATTTAGTAAATCTTGTAAGGCTATGATAAGTTTATTGCTATAAGGAAAAGTAACTTTATTTTTGTTTTGTCCTTTTCATAGCTCTTACGGTGTGTTCATAATTGAATACGGTTCACAAAATAAAGCAATATGAACCATCAGTTAAAGAGTACGACCATCATTCAGCCGGGGATGCTACATCTACAGCAGTCTACAGCAAACACCACCATCTACATTCAGGCTGAGTCCTCTGAATAAAGAGTAACATGATAAGACAATCAAAATGGTAAAAAAAATCAAGGCTAAATTATGTATTCTGTTTCCCTCTGTGTGGCCCACAGCTGCCACTGTCCTCAGCTGTCTTCACTAAGTGGCTCAGGGTTGTTCAAGAGCTCTCAGTGTTCCAGCACGTTCAGAAAATATCACTGCAAACCACCAATGCAATGCCTACTTACCCCTTCTGCGAGCAGAGCTGCACTTTTAGCCAGCTGCTGCAGGGACAGCACACAAAGACAACGTGGAGGTGGCAGACTGACTTCTGCAGCATCCTGATTGCAATTTTTCAAATCGAAACTTTGGCTGGTTTTCCAGGATGTTGTTGTTCTTTTTTTTTTTTTTTTTTTACTTCCATTTATGTTCCTGACAAAGTCTCTTATCTGTGTCTCAACTTTTCATTTAAAAATGAAATGACACATTTCATTGTTTAGATTCTTGATGGATTATTTACATGCAGATTTTCAGTTTGTCTTGAATGTCATGCTGCAAGGTTGCCTTTAAATTCTGGAGGTGTAGAATATAACAGCTCATTTCACAACAGTAATTCAATAAATAATGGAAATCTTCAGGTTTCCTGGTGAAACTGACAGAAACTCTGAGCTTACAACAACACAAGTGACACTGATAAGTCACAATAACGAACCTTTGCTCATGGCTTTGCTTAATGTGTCAAAGAAAAAGAGTGGAAGCAGAAGTGCTCTTGGGGGAAAAGTAATATTGAAGAGGAAAAATATGTCTCAATCCATGGGTACAATGTGGTAAATAAAAACACAGTTCCAGACACTCAAGTTCACATTGAAACAACTTTACTAAATATGTGCAGTAATACAAAAATGCACCAACACCTATCAACACATTTCAAGTTGCTTTCTATCAAGGGTTTCATTTACAAAATTATCAATCACAAAATCATCATTAGCAATAAATGAGTTGGGTTGAATTAGAAAAAAGATTCACATATAGAATCATCAGACAGTGTGACTCTGTTCAGGCCTTTCAATCCAAACTTAAAATGTTCACTTTAACTCAATTAGTGCTCTACTCAGAGGAGTTCACACCTCACACCTGATACCAGTATCTTCAGTCTCAGTCTCAATGAACATCTCAACCCGAGCACTTCTTTTCTCTAACCATCTCTTCTTTCTGTTTCTATCACGCTGTGTGTCTCCCTTTTTACTCAGACTCCTCTCTGTTGTGTTTTTCTTTCTCTAAATCAAGGGACTGAGGTCACAGGGTGTACAGATTGTTGCACAGATTGTCACTCCAAATTATGATTTGTCATCTTACAGACAAGCTACTTTATATATTCCATACATACCAGTGGCACACAAATAAATACACGTTCAAGAAAGTTATACGATTTTACAAAATAGTGAAATAAAATAAATATTTTTTAAAACTTTTCAAAAAAGGCATTTTAATATAAATAAAAAACTATGTTAGGATGAACATATAAAGAAAGCATATTTAACAAAAAATAATTACAACCATAAAATGTGTCTGAAAGCTTTGAAAGCACCAAGTGAACCTTGAAGAATTTCAAGAACAGATGCACAGCAGCAGCAATAATGACAGTAGTAATATATGTAGAGGACGTCATACAGGATCACAGCAGCAGTAATATGTGTAGTGGACGTCGTGCAGGACTACAGCAGCAGCCACGATCCATGAGAACCTGCTGGATGACAGAGCACAGAACCTCCGGGGAAGAGAGAGTTCCACTCCAGTATGTGATTGAAATGATATCTTTTAAAAAGAAAAGACATACAGTGACACACTCTTCCAAGTTTAGAAATGAATAGTGATTTCCTCCAGGTGTTTACATGAATGGACTTTAAGGCGTGGAGAGGTAGCTGCAGATGTTGGCTTGGTCCTAATCCAAATCATGAATCCATTGTAGCAACATGAAAGTGATATTAAAAACAAAACATGGGACAATGTCCTGCACTTACATTGTGAGACATGGACAGAGAAAGAGAGACAGACAGAGAGAAGGATGGAACAATATGAGGTAAAGGGTAGAGTGCATTGAGAAAGGTCAGAGATCAATCTGTGGTTGATTAGATCAACTATATTATCTCCTGAAGCAAAATGTTTTTGGATTTGCAACCAGCCTGTCGCATGACAGCCAGCCTAGCACGCCACGGGTTGTGTGTGTGTGTGTGTTTGTGTGTGTGTGTGTCATAGCGGCTGGTTTTCAACATTCAACAGTCCCTTAAGTGCTTGTCACGCTCTCGTAGGCGCTTACTCAGGCGATCCCTGAGGGAAAGCACTCGAAAAAACAAACAAGGAATGGTAGAAGAGAAAGAAGAGACGACGGAGAAGAAAAAAAGCACACATGCTCAAAACAAAGTACAGCAAATGGAGGAGTAAAGTGATGCCATAAAAGATGCATCATGATCCCCCCTCCACCCCAACTCCATCCTGTTATTTTGCCTTGCAGTCTGCCTGCCTGTCAGTCTCCTATGAACTCTGACGCCTGTCAGTTTGCAAAAAGCTAAATGAAATAAGTGACGGCGTTTAAAATGCACACTGTGGCATAAATCTGTACAGCACTTTTACGAGCCTGTGTTGTGTTTCATTTCAATACTTTATTGGCATCAAGCACGGTTGCAGCAGATGCCAGTTATTTATAGCCCTGTGACAACCTCAGTCCTGACGCATTAGTCAGTGGGTCATTTTCTGATGCCTATAAATTAGCCATGTTGTTCTTCAGACTATTGGATGGTAAATATGGTAAATATACCCTTTGTCGCAGTTTCGCCTCTCTGACCAACGTCCTGGACCTATTTCTACTCTACTACTGTATCTACCCACCTGAAAATCTATCAGGAGGAATGGAGGATAACATGAAAAACGGGGCAGGTCTGAAGTGAGGAGCTTAGAAATAAACTGCTTCTTTGGAGGACCAGCAGGGACATCAGTGGCTTTCCTCTTAGAAACTGCTCGTCTTGCAGTACCCTGCTGAATGAACAGCAGCAGCAGGATGGACAGTAGCTGGTGGTATGGCTTTTGCAGGAATCTGACAAGTTGTTTCCCAGCAACACCCCAAGCACCTTTCCTCTTTACCCAGCAGTTGTACCAGCACCAGCTGCATGAAAGTGCCCCTTATTTCTGTTCCACTGTTTAAATATAGCTTCTAGTAGTCCTGCATGATCAGGGACCAGCTTGTGTGAGTGGTCATCTTTCGTACCTTCTTTGGATTCCTAAAAAGGGTATCAATTCCTCTAAAGTATCAAAGCAACCCAATATATACGGAAACTTCTCTAATCAGACAACCTGAACTCAGTCTTTCTCTTTTCTTCTTTTAAAAAAAAAATGACTGTGTATGATTTTGCTTAATGCCAATCACTGCAACTGTTCTTCGATCAAATACGATGTGTGAGTGGCCCACTACTGCAGTCACAGCTAGCAGCTACATACATACACACCTGTGGAGTCTGGTAAGAATAAATGCATAAACTATGGAGGGAAAAACTGTGAATGCAATATATGATGAAGCATCTCAAGTGTGGAGAAAACCTCAGCGTCGATGTCTGCAGTGTGTTCACAAGGACAATGGTTTCTTTGACACCAGGTATCAGATGAATTACTCTGTTGGTGTCAGTATTGCTTTAAGGGAACTGGTATTATTTTTTTTAATGATAGCCACCATTGATTCAGCTGAGCAAAACACTTTTCAGACTGTCCACCACAAGTGAAGGCAACCCTGTTCTTCTTATCTTCTTACCTGTTTTACTGTGTATGTGTGTATTAATCAACTGCAAAGAAATGAACGAACATCTATGTTTTGACACATTCTAATGGTCATGACTGTGGATTGTTGTGGTCTGATTTTAGCTGCCATCGCCCCAAAGGAGCAAGATGCAGACTTTCAGGGCCAGCCTTCAAATCTGAAAGAGAGAGTGCTTGATAAAAGATCATTTCCCAACAACATCACAATACTTTAGAAGTCATGTTTTCTTTTTGGAGGGTGGGTGGCTTAAATTCAAAATGGTTCAAACTGTCGAAACAACAGAACACTTTTTCTTTCATTGTTCATTGTTCTTTCCTGTGTTATTTTCAGCTCCGGCCAACTAAACTTTGTTCCTTCTTTACTGGCTGCAAAGCTCTACCACATGACAAGCAGAACATGAGAGTCACTGGTCCACTGCTGCCCCTGTCCATTAGTTTGTTATTGTGTGACTTTGATGTTTTAACACGTAACGTCACTGTTAATACCTGATAATCCCTGCTATCTCTGTTAAACACACATCTGCAGCACCGTCCTTGCACTTATATCACCTCAGAACTTATCTCGTACGACTTTTCACAAAATCTTATTGCCATGCAACTAAAGCAATGATAGAGTTACTGGCTTTGATATTGGTAGTTTTATTATTAGACACAGCAGAGCTTGTGATATGCAGCAGATTATAGCACTTTATTGACTTAGTATATTGTGATTCTTCAAACATTCAGAGGTTTTATTTGTCACATTCAAACTGTGCAGTGAAATGCAGGCTGGCATACCCTTGAGGCTGTGCTAAAAACATTTTCCTAACTAAGAGTAAAAATAAAAATTAGAAGAGGAAATATGATAAAATGAATAAATTAATGGCATAAGTATAAACATGTTAGTGTAGATGAGCGCTACACCATTTATACAATGCTTATTGCATATAAACTGATTTAACTTTGAAAAGTACGTTTATGACTGCATGAAAGGATTCATTAAAAAAAATAATACTGCAGCTAAAACACATTCTGCACACATAATTCTGTATGTATCCTTCTCTCTTGTGTAGAATTTGTGATTTGTGAATTTGTATTGCCTAATGTATGCAGATTATTATATCTCAATTTTAGGTAATATTTTGAATAATGACAGGATGCTTCATGTGGAACTGTGAAAAAAGTGAATAGCTTGTATGTCACATTATGAGTTCTTGTCTGAGTTTAGCCTCTGCTGAACTGTGAGTTCTCCTTCGCTCGCAGTGTGTATTTGGACGACAGTACCAGGATCAGTCTATGAATGCACAATGAGCTGCTGTCTCAGTAAATCAGGACACACAGATTGAGACCTCAATTTCAATGAAAAGTGCAGCGTACATTTTCTTGGTAAATCTGCCATCTGAGTCTGTAGCTATGCTAGCTGCTGCTCTGTGAGGCAGTGCAAGGCACATCAGCATGCTAACCTGCCCACAATGACAGGACCAACATTCTCATGTTTCTCGCATTTAATGATTAGCATGTTCACCAGCTTAGTTAAGCATGCTGCTACACCTGAGACAAGTATGCTATGTCATAAACCAAAGCCAGATAAAAGGTCAGGGGATCATCAAAGCTGTTAGAATTCAGTCTGGACAACATTTCTCGATGTCATGTAAATATTATAATTCAATTAATTTTTACTGGATTGAATTTTGTCTTAATTCATTTCAAACAAAATACTTCAGTCTGGACAACACTGTAAAGGTTAAAAAAGAATGTTGATTGTGGTAGAGTCGTTTTTTATGGTATTGTGCATGCTTTTAACTTTGTGTTTTTTATTGTGTGTTGTGAAGTTGTTTTCTATTTGCATGCAGAATGAACCTTCCCACTGAAAAAATAAATAACTCTGCATCACACTGTAGTAATGCCCATTGTGCTTTCTCAGCTTGTGTCTGTGTGGTCTGATATCTTGTTAACTGTGCTGAAAGGCTGAATGAGTGTTCTTGAAAGTTTCATGGCTGACCAAACTGTCTTAGCATTGATCTCTGCAACCCCAATCCCTTCCATCCCCCTTTGAACAATCAATACGAATGGCTCAGACACCCCAGATGTGCATAGATGGACACATATGTACAGTACACCCACTCTGCCTCTGTCATATGCTACATTTCTCTGCACATTCTTTAAAAATAATTTGTCATATGGCTTTTCTCTCCTCCTTTCTGTCTCTTGTTTTCTGCTGATTGTTCAGCAGGAAACAAAGACAGCAGCCACTGGGGAGGCGATGAAAAACAACCGCTCTGTTCTGCACTCAGTTATCCACAAATGTGCTCTTCATTTCATCTCTCCCCCTCAAAAGACTAAACTCAGTGTGTTACTGTGCTTTTAATGCCCCCCAACCCACCCCCCTCCTGGCTCAGAGCAAATGCCAATTCAAATCCTCCAATTTGTATTTACTTTGCTCAGCAGCAGCAAAAAATGACCTCTGCTCTCTTTCTAGTACAATTGGATTTGAGCCAAAGAGCTTGACACTCAGCTTTTAGGACATTACCAAATCCCAGGAGCTAGGAGGAAATCAGTTTGACCATGGAAAACAGTGTGGCGGCCAATTGGTCAGCCATTGGCTTTCACCTCTAGGGAGAGAAGATCCCTATCAGTGGCAGGGAACCACTGGCTGGAGCTGGGAAATAGCTTTGGATTCTCTGGGCCAGACAGATTAGCACTCTGGGAGATCTGTGCGCTGCTGTTTCCATTCAGACTTTAGGAACTACATGTTCTTTGGATTGGCTGGGGACACTACAATACAGTGGTGAAAAAGATATTTCTTACCCTTTTCTGTCCCTGGACTGGATTAGTTATATGTGCTTCTATGCCCTGGTGTCTGTAGAAGTCTTCACAATATTGTATATTTCATGATGAAAGGAATGTGCATTTTATTTGATATTAAATAAAATCTCCTCCTGTCAGTGGCTGCTGTGAATGCCATAATTTACTACAGCCTTCTACACAAATGCTGCCTGAAGCTGAAACAGTTTCTTGTATTTTTCCATGTTTTGATGAACATATCTGAAAAGCACAAAACTGACAAGTGACTGAATGTATCAGCATTCACTGACAACAGGTTTTCTTTGTTTCCTGCTTGTAATGACTAAAGCCTCAATTTAACAGAATGCTTTGTTTATGGTTCTGTTTAGGAAACTCAAAGCACTCAAATCTTCCTCACAGGTAGGGAAAGGTGATGGTTGTAGACAGGACCTGTTGTTATGAAACTGTCTATCCTTAGGTTACACGAGGTCACGTGTGGGCCTTGAGGTCCTCAGCAGTATTAATTGTTTGGCTTTGATTGAGAACTGTAGGTGCCAGTCTATCTCAACACTGTGGTGGCCAGGGTGGAAGAGACCTATTGCTGCCTTCCTAGACATAATAGATAGCTTGTTGTTGATGTTCCAATCTGAAATAATGAAGCATTTTACTTCAGAACGAGTAAAGGTCCAGTGTGTATGAATATTTAGATTTTGTGAATATATTTAATATTATATGCATAACTATGAGAATTAATTTAATTAAAATCCACTAATGACATAAAATCAATCAGGTGTAGATACTGTTGCACTGAGTCTGTTGGATCTACATAAAAATAAAATTATGTTTACTGAAATTGATATATTCATGTTCTGTCAATTAAATTAGTATGTGTTAAACCAACATAACTTTTTGATATTCATTAAAAATATTTATTTTATGTTCTATATATTAGATTATCTTATGCTAAACTGACTTGTTTCTTTATGTTACATGGATTCTTTTCTTCAATGTGTATTACATATAATCATAATCAGTTGGATCAACATAATCTTTTTGCATGAAGCTAACTTAACTTCAACATGTAAATCTGACACTATTAACTTTGGTATACTTCAAATATTTATATTACTTTTATGAGCTGATTTGTAATTTAAGAAGTCTTGTTGAATATTTTACCTACATTTAGTAAAAATAAAAACGCACAACATACCTGCAGTTATTAGTCCTAGACAGTGCATTTCAACAACTCAACACAATTTAATTGAAAATTACCATTTATATTTATTGGTAGAAAAAATGACCCCAAACCCTAAAAATTGGGGTATGCATTTCTTAAACAACAATTGTAGTGACTACCAGTGTTCCTAGTAAACAAAAAACACCCCAAATTGTAAAGAAAAGCAGCAGGGATTCTGTTATAGTTCAAGTTAAATTAAAAACAACATTGTCCAAAAGAAAAGGTCAACTGGAGGAGGTAGGTGAAATATGTCTCCCAAGAAATCAATCAAACAATATGGATATCCTTTTTCTCAACAAAGACAGGTGAGGATAGAATGGATGAACAGGTAATACAGTCTATACAGTCACCACACACAATGAAACTCATTCATGTTCATACAACACACTGAAACGGAGAGAATTTTCACTTAAATACACACGTCTTTTCACTCAATGGTACACAGCACACAGCCTGACCATGACTACAGGACATGTAAATTTTCCATAATGTGAAACACTATATAATTATAGGGTCTTCTTTTCAATTATCAGTGTTCATGGTAAACAAAAATCACCCCAAACTCTAAAAGTGGGGGGAAAACTCCATTGTCATTAAATTCTAAAAAAAAAGGGAGAAAAGAAAAAAAAAAGCCTCCCACCTGCCCCCCAAAAAAAGTCCAACAACTGGAAGAGTTGAAATAATGCATACAGTATGTCTTCAAACTCCATCAAGCTGGAGAGCCTGGATAGTATGTATGTAGGTAATGTATGTATATATATATATAATTATTAATCAAAATCAGTTAAATGTAAACGCTAGTGCTCTTTATTCAGAAAACCCTCATGTCACATTTACATTTCAGGATCTGGTTATTATAGACACAGATTAAATGTTAAATATAAATATTTCAATATTTATCATCACAGTAACGTGTTACACACATTA
>NC_040011.1:31737284-31753669 GCF_000972845.2 Larimichthys crocea | reverse complement strand
GTAGCTGTAAACACTCAGCATTAGAAAAATACATACGTTGGTTTGGTGCTTACATAAGGAGTAAACATTTATAATCATCACTTTAAAAGTTACATACGTTGTTTTTGGTGCCTGTTTGTTTCCCAGATATATTAGTGTGTGTGTGAATGGGTGTATAAGAGACATTAACTTAAAGAACTTTGTAGAAAGGCGCTTTATGAAGTTCAGTCCATTTCCTGTTATTAGTTTACGGGCAGACCTGCCATTTCCAATATGGCGGACGCGTTAACGAAACGCAGCAACGGACCAACCTGCTCAGTGAGGCATCTGAAAATCATTTTCATCTGAAAATGAAAAGGGTAATTTTCATCTGAAAATGAAAATGACCCTCTCAAAATGTCCTCTCCACCTCCCCACCCCCCAAAAAACGTCATCACTTCTGGGCCTGACAGTGGAGGTGCGTGACAGTGGAGGTAGGTGCGTGACAGTGGAGGTCTGCAGCCAGGTGCCTCTCAACCGTTCAGCAATAAATGCAGGTTTGTTGAATATCGCCTCGTCATTCATCACGTGTCCGGCTGAACGCTACAATAGTAACGAGTAACAATTCAGCACAGGAAAAATGTATCGGAGTAAAAGTATTAAATTTATCAAAAATATGTAGTGCAGTAAAAGTGGAAGTTGGGGAAAAAAATAATACTCCAAAAAAGTACAGATACTGCATTTTAGTACTTAAGTACAGTACTTAAGTGGTTCCACTTCGTTACTATACATCTCTGATTTAGACACAGGAGCAGATAGCGATGACGCGCTAGCAATTAGCATTAGCATGTTAGCAATCAGCATGTATTTAATTCTTAGTGGCTAATACTAATTGCTAGCGTGTCAGCACGTCAACACGGCTGCATGCAGGTTTTGATGGTGGTATCTTAGTGAACTCGTAGAGCGTCTTTGTCATCATTACTTAGTTTGAAATGCTCCATACTCCATTTTGACCGCCTCATGTTTGTGTGCCGTTACCTTCAGGTACGTTCGGTGTGGGCGATTAGGCTAACTGTTTACATCCCTAGGTGCCACTATATGAATTTGTCTTGTACTGAGAGACTGTTTATTAGACATGTTCCCACGTTTTTTATTACCTTTATCGTGTCCAGAGCAGCCAAAATCCAGCGAGGTAGCAAGGGAGAAAATCTTCAACAGACGTTTTCGAATAGACCGCCAATAGACCGCTCCCTCGAGGCGGGCTTTTTAACTACCGGCTAAAAAAACATTACTTTTTTCTTTCTTCTTAAAATGACAGAGACATGTACGTTGAAAATTCCTCAGTATTGAAATACTTTAAAAGATTTAATCATGTTTTGGAGAGAAATATAAATCAATTATGTACCCTATACAAAATGTATACTTGTAAATTGAACAACCCTCCTTCCATTTTTTCAGTGTGGTATCAGCCTTGAAAGAAACAGCAACAGGTGAGTGTTCTCTTACATGAACACTGTGTAGAACGTAGGCTGAGATAATGCTATACACCCACTCACTGACACATATAACACACACAAACACACACACAGCCAATCTGTCACTCACTACTTTTCTTTTCTATTGAGTTAGGGGTGATGCAGGCTAAGGGATTTTCAGAAGCCAGGATAGAGAGGGAGGATTTCTGAAGAAGAGCTGCCAACATAATGGCCTAGAGTCCTCTCCAAGCATGCTGTAAACACACTGTAATCAAAGACGCACACGGGCAATACTGCTCTGCTACAAGTTATTATCTTGATCAATGTCATAACTACAAGCAGCTCAACATGAATCTGTAAAGCTACACATTTTAGTAAGGACCTCTGAAAGATGAATCGTAGATTCTCACTCTGCTACACAAATTGGCCATTAATGATGTTTAATTGATTCCATGTCAGCATTTAATGCAGTGACTTCTAGCAGGAGCACATTTATTTGTTGTTTTTTGTTTCAAATTTGTGTAGTCTGGAGTGCAGTTGCTGTTATACAGTATGATGCATGACTCATGTTTAATAAAACTGCAAATTAACTAAACAAATCTAAAAAAATGAGTCTAGGGTTGGTGGATGGACAGATCTTTCTTCAGCAGCTGATAAACTATGTTCATTTCCATTAGTGGACGTTACATTTTATTACCAGTAAGTAAATATCTGTACTGAATATATCCATAAAGAATGAACTGTAAATGTTAAACATTTGTTTTCATGTTTTTCACTATAAAGTATGATTAACATTTTCTGGCTGGACCGAGCAAACTGGAGCCAGAACTATAAATTCTGGCAATATTGAGTGAGCAATGAATTTACACAATTTGTCTGTTGAGTGTTGGAATTTCCCCATTGGCTATTGCTCACAATAAACAGGCGCAAACAGTCACACTGTATGTCCTCAGATGGCTTTTACAGTTCTTATTAAATTGATAGATAGTTCCAAATCTATACTCATAGGTATATCACATGCTAAGAATGGAATATTCTGCACGTTATACTACTATCTGAACACTCAAGACTTCTGACCATTTCACCTATGTCTCCAATGTAAGTGAAATGCTTTTTTGTTTTTATGTTATATATTATTAATATTATTTAAAAGCCTTTATTTAGCTTACCTGCAGAGGCCCTTTATTAGTAAGTAGTAAGTAGGTTTGTATTACAGACATGCCTTCATTCTCTTCACCCTGTTTGATGAACGTGTTTGGTCACAATTTACTATGAAGCCCTTGCTCCCTGTTATTTCAGTGTATATAATTAATTGTGAAACAGATGGCATACACTGTAGCTGTTGCTGCATATCTGTGGTGACGATGACTCCGTTAGATTTTAGTTTTAATTTGTTATTTTGCCTTTACTGCTGAAGCATGTGTAACCTATAATATACTCATAGTCAATGGGAAAAGCGCAGGTTTGGATTAGGTGCAGTGGACCTTGGGATAAAAAATGCTCATGACATCTTCCAATCACTCAGCCACACAAGCTGGACTAAAGGAAAATGGCTGGTCCTTGCCAATGACCAGCCTGAACCCTAGTGGGCCATCTCTTGAGACTACAGTCTCTCTCGGGTTTCTCTGTTGCTGCCCCCCTCCATGACAGCTCCAATAGGATGCAGGACAATGGTAGGCATTTGTGTTTACATCAATAACGCTTGGTGTTTAAACATAGTCAAAGTGAAAGTTAATTGACATACACATTAAAAGATGGACAACGGCATCATTACTTTCTGAGTGTATATGTGTATAGGTATATAAATTGTAAAACTGTATATGTTATGGCCATGTTTCATTTTATTTGCATTTTTCATTCAAATGTATTTGTTTGTGCTGACCAGGACCCAGCTACTATTTGAAAGCCAGATTTTATTTGTATTTGTCTACTGGATTTTATTTGAGAAACTGGAAAATTTATTCTGTCAGTCAATAGTGTGATTTGTGATTGTGCTGTGTTTACATCTCCCTCTCTGTTAAAACAATAACTACATATAGGTGGATGCAGTCTAATATAAAAGGCAGAGACCACTGTAAATTGGAACAATCTAAATTACAGTAGAACAATTAAATGTGCTGCACAAATTTGATCAACAACTTGTTAGCTCCTTATATATTGTTTATGTTGTTTTAAAAAAAAGTGTAAAAGTGAATTTGCTGTTCTGTACTGTAACTTCCTGGGACTCCTCCTAAAATGTTGAAACATTTAACATCCTTTTAGTATCTTTCAACACATTGTCTTTTTTTCCCCACTCTCACTGCTTTCATCAGCTTTTGTTTCAAACAGAAGCACGCAGTTGTTTCCAATGACAAAGCCCATTGTACACTACCTGCTCAGCACCAAACAGCAGACAGACACAGCTGGACATAGTGGGACATTCAGAATTTAGAGAGTCAGATATTAAAGACCAAACCAGAGCAAAAGGTGACTGAATATTGGACTTTGGATATTGATCAGGTGGACACAAACACCTATACTATAATACTATAATATAAACTATAAAACGTTATATTATATAACAATTTCATTATAAAATAAGTCTCTTCAGTATGTAAACAGGCAACTGTTTGTTGACTGTAGCGTCTTTTTATAGTAAACCATCCACCCTGACCATGACCATCTGCAGTAGATGTCAAACTTGCCAATGAAGGTCATCCAGGTACAATTATATTTCCTCTTGGGAAATATATTAATAACTTAATGTATCTTAGGGAAATATGTTATTAAGATAGCCCATCTACAACATTTCAACTTTTCTGTAGATGTTTAATAAAAAAAATGTATTGATATATTCATGACCACAACCTAATCAAACCTTAACCACTGTAGTTTAATATCAGAAAATGTTATGAAATCAAAACTAATAAACTGTTTAAATGTTACAAATACCTTATGACCTGTGTGTAGGTGGACTACCCAAATAAAGCCTTTTATAGAAGACAGTGTTGAAGAACACAGTGTACAGCACAAACCTTAGTGATGCACAGCTTCTGCAGGAAGAACCCATATGAAACAATACAGGCTATCTCAAAGACAGGTTATATAAGCTTGGCAGCTACATAGAAACAAACAGCAGAGCTATTTCCTCCACACAGTAACCTTTTAAAGCACACTCTGATATGTGCTGTGGAACGGAGGCTTCAAGAAGCTGCAATGAGTTTTTGCCACTGACATTTGCTGATAGCCGTTCCTGCTAATACTTGTGTGTTAAGTCTAAATATTTTCATGTCAGGAATTGAAAATTATTTTATCTCTCAGTTTAAGCCGGCAAAAGCTGCATTTACATCACAGTGTCAGACACCCTCCACTTAAAGGCAAATTAAAGAAAACTTTCCAGGAGTTTGCAGCTCATTAAGGCACCGCAGCTGACACTACAGTCTTTTAGCTTCCTAATAATTTCTCAGATCAGATTTTATGTGTAAGTGGTAATTATTAGTAAGTTTCCTGGAAAGTACCATGCAGTTACAATATGTACTAATTACAGCAGAAAAGGAGAAAAGAAAAATCCTCCTAATTTATTTAAGTTTTGAAGAAAATGGCATTAAAAATTGGTATTTACAGAGAAAATTGAATAGGTCAGGTTTGTGGAGTTCAGAAGAGTCTGGTAATGTCTCTTTGCGTTGCATCATGCTGATATTGTCAGGATAATTAATTAAAATGTTGGCACAGAACATAGTACTGTCTCATGTATTACTAAGAGTCATTTTCATTAATTTGTGAAATGTGTTGTGTGTACTGTATGTGGGTTGCCAAAACATGTCAGACCACCTGTGTTCTGCATCTCCTCTTATTAAAGATCCTGTGTTCTGTGACATTCATTTTCTTCTTAGGAGCTAATCATTAAAAATAAAATTAAAAAGTCACGTCTTTTGGAGTTTAATTGGGCTAGACTTGTCCACTGCTCAGCAAGCTCACAACACAAGTTCTGTGGCTCAGGATGAAGTGGATCAATCCTTCTGGCTATGAAAAGAAAGAGTATCTCCTGGTTTGCCTGTGAGTTCTGTGACTCTGTGATTGTGCACAAAAAAACCCAAAACAAAAACAAAAAACCAGCACCATAGGTAATAAATACATATATTTCTCTCTCACTTTAATCAGATAACTCACACACTCACACAGAAGCACTATGAGCATTATTCTGTCTCCAGATATGATTCCAGTGGTGGCTGTGTAGGATTTTTACAAGTAGTGTGATCCAAACATTTCCAGTAACTCTGTTATGGAGTCCAAAAGTTAAAATATGTTGAAACAAGTTAATGTTTTTAGCTAATATAACATTCCGCTTCAATCCATATTTATTGGCATTTATTCATTCAAAAACAATATTTTAACTGTGAAATGAAATTTGCCACACAGAGGGTGATGACATCATAGAATATGATGTATACAACTCCATTCAAAAACTTCAATGGAGGCTTCAAATGTACACATGACAACAAAAATAATGTTCTGTACGGCCTATTATGAACGATCAGAATGACTGCTATCATCATTTTTTTTGTTATAGTTAAATGAAAATAGTTAAATGCAGTGGAGTAAAGATGGCATGAGTCTCCGCTTAAATAAAGTATACTAGAGGCATAAAGTAGCATGAAATAGAGATACTCAAGTAAGCGTGTGTTCACACAGGATCAGACGTTACAGCAAGTAGTAGTAGGGTTGTCCGTGGTGGGGAGGTGAGCATTCGGGTTAATAATAATAAATTAAAAATGAGCTTGTTGTGGACCTTATGCATATGCAGACCACACAGGACATCACCTCTTTGTTTCCACTAGTACTTGGATATAATTGGACTAATTGGTCTTCAAGGAAATTACAGTCCTAAAATATTTTTTTAGGAAACTAGGTCTTTACAATAATGTGATGAGGTGTTCCACATTGCAGGGGGTTAGTTCGTTTGTGTGAAATGGAAAGAGTCATTTTGAAAGAATTACATCGAATATATTATACAATATAAGTTAAGTAGGAATGTTTGAACCATGTATATGGTGGTGGATGTAATTATGAAATTCTGCACATGGACAGAATTCTTTTTTATGAATGTGGTGTTAAGCTTCAATCACGAGTTTCATTTTGAATTCTGCACTGCAATCTTTTGCACATGTGACCTCCTCACGTTTCAGTTTCTAGGACATTTTTGCATTACTTTAACTTGATGAGCCTCCATCCTGCCTCACAAACAACACAACTATGTTCTTACATTGAACACTACATAGTCTTCTTTTCTTCAAACCACTCTCCTCGTTTTTTTTTTGTTTTTTTTTGTTCTTGGTTTGTCCATCAGGAACCCACTTTTCTCTGCCAAGCCATATGTCCTCCCTCTGTAACTGCACACATGCAAGAGGCTGTGAATCTAAATCAGGCTTCAGACTGCAGAGTGCAAATTGAGATGAAAATAAGTAGAGAGCTGAAAGCAGCTGAGAGACACGCATATATGAAGATGAGAAGGTATGAAGTGGAGCAACTGTGAAATCTCTATGACTTATTCCACTAGTTAGTGAGAGGTCTGGAAATACATGAAAAGAACATACTGTGCATGATGCATGTCATGGCAGAGCCAACGTGTTTCAGTCCAATGAATGAGGCAGTAGATTATTGCTTTAAGTTTGATATTACGAAAATGTAGTTTGATATTCCTACATTTTCATTAAAAAAAAATTTATTCATTTTTAAAAATTCATAAATTATGATTCTTGTCAAGATTTCAGACTCTAATGTGATTTTAAACTGTACTGAAGACAAATAATGAGAAAAGTACAAGGCACAGCAACATAAACTTAATCAATCAAAGCACATCACAGTAGAGGAAACACACATTTCCTTTGTGATGATCTCAGTGTTTTGTTGCCACATGTTGCTGTTGTGCATGTGTGAACTTCATCAGTATGCATGTTATCAATAACTGCATGTCATCAATCAGACATTTAGTGCTCCCCAGGAGGTGAGGAAATATTGTCATTTTGTGGTGAATCCACTTGTCATCATGCTGCACCGTTCAACAGCTTCAGCTTCAGCCAGCCAAAGAACAGTTTCCTACCACACCACATGACAAGTCATTGCTATGACAGTAAAGAGCTGACATAAAGGAAAGTAAAGACAGAGTAATGCTGACTGAATGGAACTGTTGGACAATAACAGAATAACAAATTGGACCAATCCAGATTTTTCTTTTGCTCCTTGCAATTTGGAATGTCCAATTTCTCTTTTGATGTGGGTACTGTCAGAGCTAACTACTAACAAACCACCAAGTTTGTTACTTACATTAACATCTACTTGAAGTTTGTTTTATTTAATTAAGCTTTTATAAAAAATAAAAAAAAATCTTTCTTCTGACCTTTGTTTGGTCAAATGATGATCTTGCCTGGTGATTCAAGTCAAATCATATCAAGCTTTTTTTATTTTATTTTTTTATTTCTGACCATTCAGTAAAAATCATTTTTCCAAGTAAAGCAAACTGAACAGAAGAGACACTGAGACAGGCTGACAATGTTGAGTTTCTTAGTATACTTTTTCCTCTCTGGTAGACATAAGATGCTAAAATATCCCTTTGACATTCATTGGTTGCATATTGTGGCACTGATTATTTCCCTTTCTGGTGAATTTGGTTCATGAAGTGTTGTACTCTGTGTCTTGCCATGTATTTCCTGTTGAAACTCGGCCACTAAGGTCAATTATATGTGTTTGTGGTAGAATTTATTTAAGTTAAACCCACTAGTTCTGGATGAGTCATCACTGAAGTTGTTTTTCTGAGAATTCAAGTACCTACTGAAATCCTGAGGAGCTTCCACTGCTAAGTCAATGTGAACAGTGTCTTCTTTATATGGATGATTGGTTCTTAAAAAGAAAAACTCAAGAGAGAGATCCATAGAGATGCACACTTTGGCTGCAGTACATTCTGAGGAACCTATCAGCAGAGGTGGTCTTTGTCAGTGTATAAACTGCTGTATCTTATACAGCTATCAATCGTCATTAGATTTGTCTTTATTTCATCAGTGAACCAATGGAAAGTAACAGCAGTTGTAAATAAAGTCTGGTGGTTGCAGCCCTACAGCTTCAGTTATTCTGGACAGCTCTATATGCCATTCTATGTATTTCTATGTATTTCTATGTATGATTTCATAGAAACCAACTCAGCTTCATGAGCTTACACCAAACTAAACCTCTCCTCAGCTCTGAGGAGTTGATGCATCTTCATCTAATTTGCGATACGAGAGAGAGAAAAAACAGTTTGCAAGCTGCCAACAGTTCACGTTCTCCACTCGTTAGACACTCTGATTGGCATAATCAGGTTACAACGAAGCTTAAAGGAAAAGGCCATCAAGAGGAATTAGCATCACCGTGTTGCACTAATGATCAGTAATGTCTCCGGGATCCATATCAGATACGACGGGAGGGAATAAAAATGCTCACGTGGCTACAAGTCCTCCTCAGTTTGGGACCCACCTGAACAACCAGGAAATGGCTGCCTGATGAAATCTAACATTAACAGTGTCTTTCTAAGAGGAAGCATGGAGGGGTGGGGTAGAAAATAGCAGTTGCAGACAGATTTGAGGTGACAAGGCGCCTACAAAGCCTGTCAGGAGGCTGAGATGTGAAGAAAGGCTGTCAAGATGCAGGGGAAGGCAGGCATACTGTGGTCTTTTGAAGGAGCTTGTCATTACAACAAATTGTTTCTTCAAGTTTGATTTCTAATTTAGCCGTCTATTTACAGCGATCATTTGAATATTCACCACTGATCACATTACAAAATCATGTTGTGCATGTCATCAGTTGGAAGCAGTTTGGTGTATTTTTGGATAAATTGCAGCTTCGCACTGTTTAATTACCTGCCTGCGCTGACTTGTAATTGTAAGTTGGAGCAATAGCGTTGGAGTTGTTAAGTCAGCTTCAGAAGTTTAGAAGTTGGCATATTGATGTAATGTCAAACACTTTGACTACGCTGTCATTCAGGCAGGCGTGGATTTGCAGGTAACACTTGGACCAAAAAAGAAGACGCTGCAGTGATATTATCCAGACAAACCAAACAGCAGTGTTTGGAACACAGATGCTGTAAATAAATAGTTTAGAAAAACGCTCCAAGATGAAAAGATAATTAACAGAAAAAAGAGACAGTGTATAAATACTAATTAGCGTGAGCAAGATTAAAAAAACACATTTTAGAAAAACACTTAGAGCCGAGTGAAAGAACGAGGAAACAAAAGAAAACAACAAATAAATCAGGGTGATGCGCTGAAACTCAGCTGGATCAGAATTGAAACACAACATGTATGTCATGCAAAGCAGGAAAGGAAACTACTGTGTGATAATGAGTGTGAGTGTGTGTGTTATGTGTGACACGGCAACAGCCGTGTTTGTGATCTAATTGATAGAGCTCCGGCTATTTGAGCCTTTCATAGAAGTGTTAATCAAAAAACGGAAAAGCACAAGTGATGACTTGTGGGTGGAACGGTAGAAATGAGCAGTGTTGAAATGTAATTTATGCTCCTTGCAGTTTTAAAAATGTGTCAGTAACTGTATTAACACCTTTTGAGTAAAACAGCTCATTTGACTACAGATATTTTTAAAAACCTACTGTGAAAAAAACTGTCAAGTCCCAAAAGCAACACACACAGCATCTGAAAATGTGAGGTTTCCATTTGCCCTGTGGTTTCCACCTCTAGACGGTAACATTTAACATACGTGTATACAGCCCATAACATCACTGATGACACTGACAAAAGCATAAAAGCAGGGCATATTTGGTTGCCAACCTCTTTAAAGATCCAGTGTGCAGGATTTAGTGGCATCTATTGGTGCAGTTGTTGATTGCAACCGTCTCGCCTCACCCTCTCCTCGGCAGCAAAATGTGAAGCGTTAAGTTTGTTCCTTCTGGGCTACTATAGAAACAAGGTGGTTTAACATGGCAGCCTCTAACTATTTTTTTTTTTTTTGTGATTTTATACTAATAAAACACAGGTTTGATTATATAATTCAATTTGTACCATATCGGGTAAAAAAAAAAGACACTTCATTCTGACACACTGTAACTTCAACTCGAGAAAACAGATGATCAAATTAACATGATGATTAATGTTTGCAGACTAAAGGTAGAACTTTGATGAAAAGCATGGTTAGAAATGTGTGCATGTAAACAGGACAAATGGTGTCACACAGTAAGAAGCTCTGTGTTGGTAGGTTGATATTTTTGCACATCAGGACTTCTTATTTTATTGAAATAACTTTTTGTAGATTGAAACAGGAGATAACATAAATACACATTTTGAAAAACCACAAATGAAGATGCAAAATATCACTGAATCAGGTCTAGCATCAAACAACAAAGTTGAAACAGTCAGTTTAAATGAGCTGAGATCTCACTGAATAATTCATGCCTCTGGTATATCATATATCACATTATATCACAGTATTAGTGAGGTGTCGTGTTCTGTGCCTGTTGTTACAGGAAGTCAGACCCACAGAGTTTACTTGACAAGAAAACCGCAAACTGCAAGGTACGGTCAGACATTTCTTTATTCAAAGCAGCTTGCATTCATGAAGTGTGGCATGTGTTTACAACCAACAGGACACTCACACACACATAAACACGTCGGTACATGGGCACCTCCCGCTGTGTGAGAGCGGGCTTCCTCGGCCCATCAAGGAGTCTGACGGTATAATTAACAGTGTCCCCTGGGTCCCTGCCTCGCTGCCTAAATGGCGCTCCCTAATGAACCAAGCTACAGTGTAATACAGGTCGCACAAATTGAAGGCTCGCCTGACTGTTTAACCCGCCAACCACTTCCACCACCTCCTGTGAGCATACACAGGACATCCACAGCCTCCCCTGAGGGCATCAAACCAAAAGACCAGCTTGTTTTGGCCTGTGACGTGTCTGTGTGTTTGTGTGTTTCCTTGCACCACACATCTTGGGGGCAGTATTGCAGGACTTCAAAGGTATCACACACACACACAAACACACACATCAGGCTGTATTTTGTGTGTGTGCTTTTCTAGCCTGAGATAGGACTGGATGTAATTGAGCAGGCATTAGCAGGTGTCCAGCAGAGACAGGTCCACAGCAAGCAAGCACATTTAGCTTAAAAGAGATGGCCCTCTGCAGTAGGGTGGGAGAAAAACCGCACACACACACACACACACACACACACACACATACACACACACACACAAACAAACTCCCCATCAAGCTGAAAACGTACACCCCCCCTCTCTCTAGAGGCTGCGGTTATATTTACCTCGGGCAGAGTTAAGGCAGAGGAGAAAACTGGAAAACTAACGTGAAGGCGAGGAGGAGCAGGAGAAGTTTCTAGCCGTCGAGAGCGAGTGGCAAACGCTGGAGACAGAAGCTCCCTGGTGACCAGACGAGCCAGGCGGAAACGCATCACTGCCTTCCCCTATTACATCCACAACGCTACAGGCAATTTTCTCTGCCCTGTCTGGCTCAGAGATCCTCTTCCTCTGCTCATTCTTCTGCCACCCACAATAGACGGATTGGACGAAGGCGATGGCCTCCAAACCACCATCCTGCGTGTGTGCCCAATGCTTGAGTGCCTCTTTTAACCCATTTTGATGCAGGGTTTTCTGTGCTCTGTGCTCTTTTTAAGCCATACTCTGATTGACATTCATATATGAAAGATATCCACAGTTGGAGTTTTATTCTGGGATACAACTTGAGCCCCGTTTTTATTTTAATTAAATTATTCTTTGATGACCACCTGAAGAAGTCAACTTTTTGGATCCATGCTTTGATTTAGTGGTTGGCCAGTGGTTAGATGTACACAATGAAATGCATATTTCCATTTGAGTAATGTGTCCTGACTGCACTTACTACTTGAATAAGTTTTGAATATTTGGTTCGTAAACAGTTTCCTAATGGGGAAGCTCATTCTCTGTCCGATTACAGAGGGACTCCTATCAGAACATCATTTGGTACTGGTAATACCGTTGACAAGTTACCCAATTTGTTGAGGCTCAGATATGAGCTGATTCTTCCATGACTCATAACTCATATGTTAGTGATTGACTAGCAATCGATAGTCTTTCGTCACCTTTTTAAAAACCTTGTGGTTGCAAAAACATATCCTTAGTCCTCTAACAGTATTTACATGGCTGTCATTACAAAGAGCTGCTGCACTGGACACACACACACAACTGATTACACTATTTGCTACTGTTTTTTTTTTTGTATTCATCATTTTACCTGGAAGACATGGCACCTGTCACACCAGTGTGGGAAAGCACTACATCCCAGCCAAAGTCTCCTCTAACAGGCGAGCAGAAGTATCCGGGAAGTGGGTTCATTACACAGCTCATCAGCAGCATGCCTCTCCTGGGCCCTATGAGTGTCTTCCGCATAATTCCAAACTAGCTTAGTCCACTTGGCAATGATCAGCATGCATTTGTAGTAGTCTGTATTTATGCCAGCACAAATTGCCTTACACGGCACAAATAATATCCTTTAATACACTTACAGGGTTTGCATTTCCAGCAGTGGAGAAACGGGAAACTACTTGCTCACATCTGTCACTGCACTTTTTTTAGGAGAATAATTTTCCTATTTCTTCATCGTGTTCTGAGTGAAAAAATGCACTTTGACAATTTCTGACTTTTTGACAAAACTTATAGATATAATTTAATAAATTTTTTTGGAGCAGAGAGATTTTACATGTGTAAAATACCATAGTACAGTATTTCCATTGCAGTGTGTTGTCAGAGTTGTAATGCTTGATGATAGATGACACTCTCATGTCAGGACTGGGTGATCCTGACTGGAGACTGGCTTAGGGAAATAAATAGATATAAGTATGGAGGTCATTTTTAAAAAATATCATAAATGAGTACACGTGGAGCTGAGGGGTGGAGGGGTCAACCCTGCTCCCTATCCCTGGATATTTCATTACAATTTATGTTAACAGAGGAAATCAAGACAATTACAAGTCTTATGAAATTCAGGCAAAATTAACCAACAGATTTGATCCACTTCAACAGAAAGGTGAAAATTCAATGCTGCCAACTGGCAAGCGGTCAGGACCGCGCTGCTTCTGGTGGGCTCGACTAGAACGGTCGCGACTAGCTCCAGTGGCTGAAATTTAGTCGTAAGCAAAGTGAAAGTACAGTGGTCATATCTAGGCCTGTCTAGAGTCGGTGGTTTGTTTGTCCATTCTGGGCTACTGTAGAAACATGACAGTTCAACATCGCAGACTCTTTGGAAGAGAACATTTCTTATTTTCAGGAGATTAGACACTAATGAAAACATAGTTAAGAATATTATGCAACGTTTTTGCCATATTCTTTATTTGAACCATTTTTGTTGAGTCAAATATGTAATTATTAATTGATATAATTTCTTATACACATACATTCCCTGAAGACTCTGATAGAAAATTCAACCTTGTTTTGTCCATTTGGTTGAATTTTCCAAATGTAGCACAAATGTAGCACTAAGATTCAGTAACCTGTCTGTGATGTAGTTCAAAACACAGACATTAAAATAACTGTTTGCATTGTACAAATAAAATCATCATGAACACACACACACACACACACACACACACACACACACAATTGATAAATAATATAACATAAATAATAATCTCAGCCATCATCATGAAATTGTCTGAGGCACTGATAAAACTTGCACAGCATGTATCAGATGTGTCTGAATGAAAAGGACATGGCAGTTTCTCTGTACAGTATAACGCTGTATATTACAGATGACACATTTTGCAGGGAACACTTTGGTCCTCTCACTGAATCTGAGTCGTGGGGACAGAAATCCAGCTGCCTCCTTCGTACAGCTGGCAGTGTGTGTCAGTGTGAGGCCCACAGACTGTAAGGCTATCTGTGATCTGTGTGTAAGATGACATGTTGGTCTATTCTGTGCCAGTAAAGCAGCGGGGTGGATTTTTAAACTGAGAATTATCTTGCCAAGATGCTCTTGGATCCGGGTAGCGCTTTTGTTGTGATTGACAACACACAAATAAAGCAGTGCTTTGAGTACAAAGTGACAAAATGTTATATTCTAATCGCTCAGACCCCCCTTTTTCGTTCCTGCAAGCAACCGGCTCGTCCATGGTGAGAATGGATGAATTCCTCTGACTTCTAAAAAAAAAAAACAGAAAAAAACAACAACAACAAAAAAAACCACCATTGTTCTGCTATTGTACAAGTGAGCCAATAATGTCTGTCACACTGGCAGTGGCAATTATTTCACTCCTACCGGCAGCTGTCGGTTTTCGCAGTCATAAAGATAACATTCAGTGGCACTTTTGTGGAAAAGAGGTAAAGGAATTGTGGGAAAAAATCCACTGTGGTGGGTGACAGCGTTGCTGTCTCAACAGTAAGCTTTGTGGCTACTGTACATGGCCTTTGTTCTCTCGTCTGAGTCCAAAACACACAGGGAGGAAGGCATGTAGGCCGACACTTACTGTACTGATGGAGAGCGGGGAGGAAGAAGAAAAAAAAGCAGAGCAGGGAGTGAGGACGTGAACAGATGATACAGATTTTGTAAATCTTTGTTTCTTGAAGAGAGGAGCTGCTGCTTTCCCCCTCTGCCATTTTACAGATCTGAAGGATTCAAGCAAAGACCTGAACTGAATTGTAACTAATAGAAGTAATATATTACTCCCAAATTCCACCTGGAACAGCTCTGTAATGTCACAGTTTTGGTCCGTTCTACCAGGAGCATTTTAGAAGTGCAGCGTTCTGTCTGTATTTATGATCTGGATTCTGCACAGGGCATTTTATTTTGAAAGCTTTTCCAGTGATAACTGGGGCATGTGTACTCATTCCGATTAACAGCATACGATTTGGGCGTGTAATCTGCATGTTTTTCTCCCAAATCTGAAAAGCTGTTATAGCATTCAAGGTCAATGTTCCGCCATTACCGAGCAGTAGTGTAACATGTTTTGTTGTTCTCAGCTCATCTGCACTGTGACCTCCATGTGAGTTGGTTATGCTTCTTGGTGCTTGATAATGATACTTCTGTGAATTTCGGTCAATCTTTTATTAGAAGTCTCATCTCTTCAGACACAGGAGGGCACTTACGATAATAGAAGCATTCTGTCTTGTATAGTATTGTGTGCCAATGCTGCTTTAGCATCAAGTGAAGCAAGAATATGTTCTCACAGTGAGGGAACAAGGAAGACGTGCTGCCCAGCATATATACACAAGGATGACATTTCTGAAGGTGTGAGGTGTAAGTCAGTATAGTAGTGTTTTAGATTTTGTTATGTGGCTGTTTATCATAGAATACAATAGATTTATAGTAATAATAGTTTGAGTTTGCAAAAGTCTGGCCTATCCTGGTGGCATCAGCTGGTGGAGCTTGACTGTGTTAGTGAGGGATGCAGTAAAACATCATTATTACTCAGATCTCATTCAGGTTTTATTCTTTAAATATTACCAGAAGAATTGTAGCTGGGGTATAGAATGGATGCTAACCAGACAATGACAAGTATAACACATCAACTCCCTTCACTTCAATACTCTAACAAGAGTTCAATATGATGTCCATTTATGGATGACTTTTTTTTAAGCAAATGAAGAAAAAAAGGATCCCCTGACACTATAAAATACACACTTGGCAATTCAGAGATTCCTTTCAAAATACATTAAATATGTTGTAAAATAGTGTCTGAAAACATGTGAAAAGACTTTGAATTAGGGGTGGGCGATATATCGAATATACTCGATATATCGCGGCTTGTTCTACGTGAGATGTATGAAATGACTATATCGCGACCATCGAGTACTTGTCACGTAAATGTTTTAAGCCGTCTGCATTTAATTCTCCGGAGTTTCGCCTGTCACTCACTCCTGGTGCTCCTCACAGCACGCAGCACACTGCCCCGCCCACCCAGAAAAATCCCCTGCGCGCATGCGTACTTTTTGTTTCAAGTGAGGAGAGAAGTG
>NC_040011.1:31703002-31737274 GCF_000972845.2 Larimichthys crocea | reverse complement strand
GTTTTTTAGCTGTAAGTTGTTGATTTTTTTAAGCCACATTGTATTATATGTACTTTTGATTTTATAACTTAAGATATGGCAGTGGGAAGACCTATCTGGGTTCAGCTTACCACTTAACATATAGAGTGTGAAATAATAAAGCTTATTGTTTTACAGCTCCAGGTCCTAATTGTGATGTTCACATCTCAGACACATCTTTCAGCGCGGCGGCTGTGCCTCCCAACTAACTTTGTCAAAGCATAAAGAGCGTCTCACAACATTTACTTGATGAATGGGTGGTAGATAAAACACATGCTTCACAAAAGAGCCGGACTATCTTCACTTTGTTGTTCCAATATCCTCTTCATTTCTTTTATAGCGTCAGTGTGATAGAATCATTAGTCATTTGCACACGTCTGCTGGAGCCAAAGAATGATTGCTGGAGCCTGACATCATCTCGGGCTGGTATTTGAAGCAGAAAGAGTCTGGCTTTATCGGAATGAAAGAGACCGGATGAAAAATAACAAATGCAAGACCCCCCCTGCCCCCTGACTACCACCACCACCATGGTGGAGATAATCTTGTTTTTGACTTGAGTGATAGGCAAGGATTTCACAGGCGCTCCATCTGTTTCTGACAGCTCTGCCTTTATGTCAAAATTGGATTTGTTAATCTAATCGCAGTGGTTCTAAACTAGCATTTTTTGCTTGCCTCCCTTCCGGCACAAATCACTGCTTGGGATTCTTGTACGCCTATGCAAAATACTTCCTCTGATCCACCAACAATAGACAGGCCTCAATTACGATAATGCAAATTGCACAAATGATATGATATAGGGCCTTTTTACAAATCCAACTTAAGCCCTAGTTGGGAGTGTATACACCCACCAATCTAACCCAAAATGATCTTACCAGACGGCTGCTGGATGAATTCAGCTGCCAGTGTGAAACAGAGAGTAGACCCAGCGATGGATTGGGCACAGGATCAGGTGGGCTCAACAGGGCGAGTAGGTTTTGTGTCGACCAGGATTAGAGGAATGATCTGTGTCCCGGATGTTTCTTAATGCACTGTCACATTATGTAAATCCTCACTCCATATGAATGCCACAGATACTGTATTTGTCTGCCATGAACACCGTGGATTGACCTCAATTTGTTTCAAAACCTCCTATTTTTTTTTCTTTCACATCATTCCCTCCTCTTCCTTTGGCTGGCTCTCACATTTCTGTCGGGAGACCATAGTGGTAAACGACGCAACACCATTTCTGGTGCTGTGTTTACAGGATACACTGAGAAAGATCACAGGCGTTCAGGCTGTGAACAACAAAAAGTTTAGACAGAGGAGAAGAAGAAACCTCCTCCAGCCCTGCAAGGCTCTTGCAGAGACAAGTCAGCTCCCTGCTCTCCCATCTCATCTGCCTTTCTCAGAGGCGAGTCAGTCCCGCTCTCCGTCCTCAGCCTCCTTACCCTCTGTCTCTATTCTAGCCTGCCCTCTTCTCACTCTCTGCCATCCTGCTTCCTGCCTTCCTCCACCTTTAACACCTTTCTCGCTGACGGCTTGAACCAGGCTAATTGACAGACTGACTGAGGAAAAGCAGTGTTTCTCTTCCTTTCTCTGGATCAAACATCCTTCTTGTCTCTCAGCTATCCTCTCATTTTCCTTTCGTCTCCTCTCCTCAGCATGAAGCCCGCCGCTCCATGTTCTTCACAGGAATAGGGAATGAATCATGGCGGTGATGTGGGGAAGTTGGTCAGATAGATGAGGAGGGCAGGGCCTGGGAGAGGAGAGAGTGGACAGACAGTTTGACTAGCTCTGCAAGGTTGAACTAACAAGTGATGCCCCACTGAGACCAGCCTCTAGCCTTCTTCTGTCAAGAGACTTTCATCTCATCAGATGCTCCACACACTGTAAGTCACTATTTTATTAAGTAGCCAAACTAACCAAACATTAAGTAGAAAAAGGTATACATACTAGAAAAACTGTGTGGGGGGCCTATCCTTTTTTCAAATCCAATCAAATCAAATTTATTTGTATAGCCCAAAGCAACAAAGTACATTGCCTCAGAGGGCTTTACAATCTGTACAGGGAGTGACACCCTCTGTCCTAGACCCTCGGTTCGAGGTGAGAAAAACTTCCCACAAAAAACCTTTAACAGGAAAAAAATGTGTAAGAAACCTAAGCCTAAGCACCGCGGACAAGCTGCACCGCGGTCACTGGAGCTGATGGCTGCCAGTCATCAATGAAGAACTCACACAGGGCGAAGGAACATCTCAGCGCGTCCCAGCAGAGACCTCCTGCACGCTATCATTCCGTAACACTTCTATTTTTGAGTGAGCCGCTGCTAAACCGCATAAATCTCAACAGATCCACAAATCCGCCACAGAATCAACGTAATAAACTTCACCCCCCTTTCAGAATAAAACACAATACGCAGTTCATGTAGCTATACACACTTCACATCAACGTACGTCATGACCGATGGCACCAGGTCACAGTCACAGTCAATCGATCAAAGGGTCTCAACATGAACGATGAGAGACTATTGTGGAAGTGGAACAACACACAATCATTATGACACAACAGTGCTTTTTTATAACTCCTCACGTCGGAGAAGCAAAGTCAGCTGTTTTGTTGTTGTGTTTTCTTTATACACAGTTTCGCAGAGTCTTGCGTATGTTCAGGATTCTCCGTGAGACGTGTGAATACGGCCGGCTCGCTACACTGCCCGTTACGCTGCCGTCACACGCCAGGTAGGGATTGATGCCAGGTAGAGGAGAGCAAAACGGTGGCACAGCCGCTCTGGCATTATGTCCCCGGTGTAAATCCCCAGTCAGGAAGAGCCACAGAGGAGGGATCCCTCTCCCAGGACGGACAGACGTGCAATAGATGTCACGTGTACAGAACAAATCAACACAAACATATGTACAATTACAATGAATGATAAAATGACAATGAATCACAATGAATGAAAAATGACAGTGAATTACAAGAATGATAAGATTACGTAGCAGTGGAACCTGTGATAGAGATAGAGAGACACAGATGCACAGCAGCAGCAAATCATAAACTAACAAAACTGTAATGAGAATGGTAACAATATGACAGATAATATACGAGTGGCACGTCATGCAGGATCACAGCAGCAGCCAGATCCACGAGAACCTGCTGGACGACAGAGCACAGAAACCCCGGGGAAGAAGTTTAGTTTAGTAACATGCATTAATGAGACATGTATGTTTACAGATGGTGGTGGTAATGGTGATTGGAGAGAGAGAGAGAGAGTTTTTCAGTAAAGGGAGATGTGACTGCTGATGTGACTTTCACCAATACCGTGCTGAGTAGGCACAACCCTGAGAGAGACAGACAGAGAGAGAGGGGTCCCCCGGCAGTCTAATCCTATGGCAGCAAACTAAGGGATGACCTGAGCCAGCCCAACTATAAGCTCTATCAAAAAGGAAAGTCTTAAGTCTATTCTTAAAGGTGTTGACCGGTCTGCCTCCTGAACCCAGAATGGTATTTTGTTCCACAGAAGAGGAGCCTGATAGCTGAAAGCTCTGGCTCCCACTACTTTTGGAGACTATAGGAACCACAAGGAACCCAGCATCCTGAGAGCGCAGTGTTCTAGAGGGTAGTAAGTTTTATGAGCTCTTTTAGATATGATGGTGCCTGACCATGAAGAGCTTTGTAAGTAAGGAGAAGAATTTTAAATTCTATTCTGAATTTAATAGGTAGCCAGTGTAAGGAAGCCAAAATGGGAGAGATGTGATCTCTGATCTTGGTTCCTGTCAGAACACGTGCAGCAGCATCTAAATTAACTGCAAATTCTAAGAGACTTATGGAGCAGCCTGATAACAAAGAGTTACAATAGTCCAGCCTAGAAGTAACAAATGCGTGGACTAGTTTTTTCTGCATCCGCTTGAGAGACAAGGCGTCTGATTTTAGCGATGTTACGTAAGTGGAAGAATGCAGTCCTCAAAATTTGTTTTATGTGGACGTTAAAGGACAAATCCTGATCAAAAACAACTCCAAATTCTTTACAGTGGAGTGGAGGCCAGGTGATCCCATCTAAAGTAACTAAGTCTCTAGAAAGAGAGTTTTCTGAGGTGTTTGGGTCCAATTACAAGAACTTCAGTTTGGTCTGAATTTAACATCAGAAATTGTTGGTCATCCAACTTTTAATATCTAGGCATGCTTGGAGTTTAGTTAACTGATTGGTTTCACAGGCTTGATCGATAAATATAATTTGGTGTCTTCAGCATAACAATGAAAAAATGGAGTAATTTCTAATAATGTTCCCTAAAGGAAACAATATAAACGAATAGAAGTGGTCCAAGTACAGAACCTTGGGGACTCTAGGACAAACTTTGGTCTGCATGGAGGATTCATCATTGACGTGAACAAACTGAGATCGTCTAAGAAATATGACTTAAACCAGCTTAGGGCGGTTCCTTTGATGCCAATTGATGTTCCAGTCTCTGTAAAAGATTTGATGGTCAATGGTGTCAAATGAGCACTAAGATCTAACAGGACAAGTACAGAGATGAGTCCTTGGTCTGATGCCATTAGGAGGTCATTTGTAACTGACTAATGCGGTCTCTGTGCTAGGATGCACTCTAATCCTGACTGAAAATCCTCAAATAGATATTGTTATGGAGAAAGTCACACAGCTGATTAGCTACAGCTTTTCAAGTATTAGACAGAAAGGGAAAGGTTTGATATCGGTCTGTAGTTGGCTAAGACCTCTGGGTCAGAGTGGGCTTTTAAAGAAGAGGTTTAATTACAGCTACTTCAATTTATCTATGTTGTTTACTTCTAGGAGTGGATAATGTTTCACTCATCCACAGGACAAAACTTCACTCAATAATAATCCTTTCAATGCCTAGTGACTATGTTGACTAGTTTTTTGAAACTGAAAGCAGTGTCATTTTCTTCCTCATATTTATATTCTCCCTGTAAAAACTTTTACAGTTAGCTGTTTTACACATACATAACGTTCTTTCTATCAGGAAGAGAAACAAATTACTCTGTGATGTAACATATCTCTAGCGATCTGGTCGGGTCGGGCTGCTGAGCCCAGTTCTGTTAGCATGCTAAAGGAAGATCTAATTAGCAATCTTAATTAGCAATTAGCTTCTTTAGCAAGTGGTTAGGCCAAGCTTTCTGTCCATCTAAACTGTGTAATTACAGAGATTGAAGCTGAGAAGCAGGAGGACATCAGAGAGGAAAGCAGCAAATATATTGTGCATAAATCTGATCAAGTTTGAATAAAGTTCAAGTTGTGTTTCGTACAGTAATCAGTGAGGCCCTGACAGAGATGACTGTAGCAGCCAACACAATCACTCAGAGGGGTGTGTGTAACCTGTCAGTTTTGCTTAGGAAGGTTCCTCACTGAGGGAAATGACCCGGAAGATGTTGAGTTATTCACAACCAGACATTCAAAAGAAAAGAAAAAAAAACTGCAGCAGAGAGAGAGAGTGTGAATATAAACATACGTGTTGATGAGATGTACAAACTTCAACCATGAAGTCTGTTCTGTTTGTTGACTGTGGAGCTTTTTTACACACTGAGTAAAAATGTGACTATTATGGAAGTTACACGTTGCTGATTAATCATATATCCTTGCTAATATTTGTTCTATATGAGTGGGCAGGAGGGTGAGGGACCAACCAGTGTAACAAACACTTCATGTGACTTCTGTGACAGGTGGACAAATTCATTATTATTGGAATTCGTGACGTTGTTAATGAATCCGGTTGCCCACGTTTTATATTTCCTGCATGAAACAACACAGAGTGCACGGGGAGATGTATCGCATTTGTAGTCCATCTTTGAACTTCTTTCCTATGAATGCTGCTTCACATCTTTCCTTGACCTCATGAAATTTTCATTCAAGGTTAGGAAAGGACTTAGGAGCTAATGTTTTTCCACACAACCATTTTCATGGATTGTAAAATTAGTACACACCCCCAAGTGCAGGATGAGTCATCAACAACGTTTATGGTTTATCAGGAAATGACAAACTCTAAAATACCATGAAAATCAACTGACACATACACATACATGACTTTGACCTGTTAGAATATTTTGGACATTTCAGAACGGTTTGACTTTGTCTGTAGATTATTGAGTATATGTGACAATTTATGAACATAGACTAAGCAGAGTGGTGTAATATTAGAATTATAGAATCTTAAAACTCAACTAAGGAGCTGGTGAAAAATTATGTGTTTCCTCAAAAGCATCAGGGAAATATCAGAAGACAGTCAGTCACATGGGAATATGATCTTGACAGGCTCACTCAATATGAAATGTGAAACTGATGTTTATCTTGAGGCTAAGTGTACATTTTATTCACACGTGGCACAAAATTGTAATATTAAGATCACCTGAGACTGATCATTCACCACTGTTGCTTCATGTGCAGCAAATATATCTGAGATTTATTGAATGTTTTCATCACGTCAGAGTAACGAAAAATCTTTCTTATTCGATGCAGCTGACATTTAACGGAATTAAAACATGGTAAGTGTGCAGCCATCATGACAACAGGAAACGGTGAGAAATAGCTGCTGGACTTGTTAAATTATCTGCTGCTCAGAACCACAGTTAGCTACAAGATATTTTGCCTCTCAAATTTTTTCACCTTTTCAACCAAGTAAAGCTTAGAGAGAGATCTTTTGAAATTGTAGTTTACCTTACAGAGTGGGAATGATTCAGATCCAAAAAGATTAGAATCAGAGTGGAGATGAGAATAAATCTGGATTCATCAGCAGTATCAATATCCCGGCAATATTGAAAATGACTTATTAACTGTTGCTGGTTTGAACTGTGTGAGGCAGCTCAAGTGCAGCCAGTCTCCCAGAAAGTCTCTGTATGAATAAAAAAGTCATTTTACCAGTCTGTCCATCCTTTAATGTCATAATCATAAAACAAAACTTGCAGTCATTATTATTACATTTATAACACATTTAACAGATTCTATGAAAAGAGACAAACGAACAACAAAAAAAGAGATGAGGGAGAGAGAGATAGCACACATGGGGAAGTGAGAGAGCGAGCGTACAGACAGAGAGGTGAAGTGAAAGTTTGATTTATTTGTGTCATTTGGTGAAGTTCTCCGGCTCATCGACATGTTTGGAACTCCAGCGCAGAGTTTAACCTGTGAGAGCTTCTGAATAAACAGTCTAGAGTGGGTCCAACATGTGTGTGACCTATACTGTACTGTACATGTGTCTGATCTGTGAAAGATCTATTCATGTCTTCATCAAAACAAAGCAATCACCACATGCATAGCATTTATTTAGCATTAGAATTTGGATTCTAAATTTGGACTCTCTGAAGAATCTCCATCTCCACGATGGAGCTGCAACATTTGCTAATCATGTTGAAACAAGATGCAAAGGACTAATCAGTACAGACCTGAATATTTCCTATGAGCAATATACTTATTATGTTGCTTGTTCAATCCCCAGCTTCCCAGTCAGTCCAAGTGTCCTTAAGCATGATATTGTACCCCAAATAGAGCTTGATTGGATGACTTTAGATAGGAAGTGCTGTACCTCTCCCGTTGAGCAGTTGTCACCTTGCATGGCAGCCATCATTGTATGAAGGTGTGTGAAAGGGTTAATGTGACACATGTTGGAAAAGTGCTCTGAACTGTGTAGATCAGAAAAACACAAAAATACACGGTTGTGGCAGTTACTGACAGATATAAACTTCAGATCTGACTGCATACATTCCCTGTCATAGCTACAGGCTGCTATGCTAAAAAAAGATGTCCCGTTACTGGTGTATTTTCTCTCGGACTCTACTCAGTGCATGTAGCTGGTCCAATTCCTGACAAAGCATTGCATGCAAATGCAATTACAGTACTGTACAGTACTATGGAGCGAGCCAGCTAGCAACTGAGTGTAAACAAGAATAATAACTAGCATACAGAGAACATAGATGCTAACACGCTGATGGCTTTTATACTTTGTGGGTCAGGGTGGCCTCAATGCATCATCGAGCCACCTTTTAGGACCGCCCACAAAATCCTGGACTGAAAACTGGTGAAAAACGGTTTGAACCTCTGACTCCACATTTCAGTAATATATCATTCAAAGTAGGGCTGCACGATATGGCCTGTAACCAATATCTCGATATTTTTAAGCTATATCGCGATACACGATATAATCTCGATATTTTTTGTTGTTGTTGTTTTGTATTGTTATTTCTAATAAATAATAATGTCATTATTACCTTGATAGCATTGTAATTGCTCAGAATCAATGTAGAACAGTAGATTTACCTTGCTGTATGAGACACACCTCTTTTATAGCATTTTAACACGTTCTATTTTTTTATGAATTTTTAATATATTTCATAATGTCAGAGGAGCACTGAAGCATGGCAGGATCATACTTGGCTTATGAGACACACTTTTTTAAATCAAATTTTAACCATTCTCATATTTTATAATAAACGTTTAATACATTAACACCCACGTCTTATTTGAAAACCGGAAGTGTCCACACGCTGCAGTAAGCTCGGCGGACTTTCCCAGTTTTCTCAAAAGTTTTTGCCATAAAGTCGGCATAGGGCGCACTTGAAATATTGGAGCGGCTGACGTGACCACGCGAAAACGAGAGACGGCTGCGTGACCGCAGTTGTTTTTCTTCGGAACCAAGTCGTCCGTCCTCCACTTCAATTAACTCGCTCGGGCTCTTCCTATAGTCAGTGTACTGTGAGTACCCGGATGATGCACTCATGCCGGACACTTCTCACACTCTGTGGTTGCCACTTTGGCTATGTGGTAGAAGGGACCACCCGCAATGTGAGGCACTCACTTACATACTTACATTTTTATATTCTCATTTTGGCAGGCAGATGTTGGTGCTGAGGAGCCACCTGGTTGCACTTCGGCAAAGCGGTAAAATGTTGCAATCATAATTTCTGTTCAGTGCAGACTGACTACTTTTACACCAGGAAGTACTTAGTGTACAAAGTGCACAACACAGAACTGTACTAAGAGAAGTATCTCAACTGAGACACACACTCAACACAGTGTATCACTCTTTGTGAGAGGATGCTATAAAGATCATATCATTAGCATCGTCAGCCATTAAAACCACAAGAGCAGTTGGTTAAAGGAACAGTTCAAAGGAAACATCAGCAGCTCAGCAAGCAGGAGAATTCAGCTTTCTTGGTCAATGTAACATGCAGAGAGAGAGAAAGTTGAACTATAAGAAACAACGAAGATCAGCACCTCTGTAACACAGTGCTAAACTATTGCTTTAAAGTATGTGTACAGGCAATTCTTTCAAAATACATTAAATATGTTGTAAAATAGTGTCTGAAAACATGTGAAAAGACTTTGAATGATATATTACTGAAATGTGGAGTCAGAGGTTCAAACCGTTTTTCACCAGTTTTCAGTCCAGGATTTTGTGGGCGGTCCTAAAAGGTGGCTCGATGATGCATTGAGGCCACCCTGACCCACAACAGTATAAAAGCCATCAGCGTGTTAGCATCTATGCTTCTCTGTATGCTAGTTATTATTCTTGTTTACACTCAGTTGCTAGCTGGCTCTGCCTCCATAGTACTGTACAAGTACTGTAATTGCATTTGCATGCAATGCTAATGTCAGGAATTGAGACCAGCTACATGCACTGAGTAGAGTCCAGAGGAAAATACACCAGTAATGGGACATCTTTTTTATGCACTAGCAGCCTGTAGCTATGACAGGGAATGTATGCAGTCAGATCTGAAGTTTATATCTGTCAGTAACTGCACACACCGTGTATTTTTTGTGTTTTTCTGATCTACCAGTTCAGAGCACTTTTCCAACATGTGTCACATTAACCCTTTCACACACACATTCATACAATGATGGCTGCCATGCAAGGTGACAACTGCTCAACGGGAGAGGTACAGCACTTCCTATCTAAAGTCATCCAATCAAGCTCTATTTGGGGTACAATATCATGCTTAAGGACACTTGGACTAGACTGGGGAAGCTGGGGATTGAACAAGCAACATAATAAGTATATTGCTCATAGGAAATATTCAGGTCTGTACTGATTCAGTCCTTTGCATCTTGTTTCAACATGATTTAGCAAATGTTGCAGCTCCATCGTGGAGATGGAGATTCTTCAGAGAGTCCAAATTTAGAATCCAAATTCTAATGCTAAATAAATGCTAATGAACTGTGGTGATTGCTTTGTTTTGATGAAGACATGAATAGATCTTTCACAGATCAGACACATGTACAGTACAGTATAGGTCACACACATGTTGGACCCACTCTAGACTGTTTATATCAGAAGCTCTCACAGGTTAAACTCTGCAGTGGAGTTCCAAACATGTCGATGAGCCGGAGAACTTCACCAAATGACACAAAATAAATCAAACTTTCACTTTCACCTCTCTGTCTGTACGCTCGCTCTCTCACTTCCCCATGTGTGCTATCTCTCTCTCCCTCATCTCTTTTTTTGTTGTTCGTTTGTCTCTTTTCATAGAATCTGTTAAATGATGTTCCTAAAATGTAATAATTAATGACTGCAAGTTTTGTTTTATGATTATGACATTAAAGGATGGACAGACTGGTAAAATGACTTTTTTATTCATACAGAGACTTTCTGAGAGACTGGCTGCTACTTGAGCTGCCTCACACAGTTCAAACCAGCAACAGTTAATAAGTCATTTTCAATATTGCAGGGATATTGATACTGCTGATGAATCCAGATTTTATTCTCATCTCACTCTGATTCTAATCTTTTTGGATCTGAATCATTCCCACTCTGTAAGGTAAACTACAATTTCAAAAGATCTGCTCTAAGCTTTACTTGGTTGAAAAGGTGAAATTAATCAAGTTTGAGAGGCAAAATATCTTGTAGCTACAACCTGAATGAGTTCTGAGCAGCAGATAATTTAACAAGTCCAGCAGCTATTTCTCACCGATTTCCTGTTGTCATGATGGCTGCACACTTACACAGGTTTTAATTCAGTTAAATGTCAGCTGCATCGAAATAAGAAAGATTTTCTCGTTACTCTGACGTGATGGAAAACATTCAATAAATCTCAGATATATATTTGCTGCACATGAAGCAACAGTGGTGAAATGATCAAGTCTCAGGGTGATCTTAATATTACAATTTCTGTGCCACGTGTGAATAAAATGTACACTTAGCCTCAAAGATAAACATCAGTTTCACATTTCATATTGAGTGAGACCTGTCAAGATCATATATCCAATGTGACTGACTGTCTTCTGATATTTCACTGATGCTTTTGAGAAACACATAATTTTTCACCAGCTCATTAGTTGAGTTTTAAGAATTCTATAATTCTAATATTACACCACTCTGCTTAGTCTATGTTCATAAATTGTCACATATACTCAATAATCTACAGACAAAGTCAAACCGTTCTGAAATGTCCAAAATATTCTAACAGGGTCAAAGTCATGTATGTGTATGTGTCAGTTGTATTTTCATGGTATTTTAGAGTTTGTCATTTCCTGATAAACCATAAAACGTTGTTGATGACTCATCCTGCACTTGGGGGTGTGTACTAATTTTACATCCAATGAAATGGTTGAATAGTGAAAAACATTAGCTCCTAAGTCCTTTCCTAACCTTGAATGAAAATTTCATGAGGTCAAGGAAAGATGTGAAGCAGCATTCATTAGGAAAGAAAGTTCAAAAGATGGACTACAATGCGATACATCTCCCCGTGCACTCTGTGTTGTTTCATGCAGGTAATATAAACGTGGGCAACCAGGATTCCATTAACAACGTCAGAATTCAAATAATAAATGAATATTGTCCACCTGTCACAGAAGTCACATGAAGTGTTTGTTACACTGGTATGGTCCCTCACCCTCCTGCCCACTCATATAGAAACATATTAGCAAGAGATATATGATTAATCAGCAACTGTAACTTCCATAATGATGTCACCATTTTTACTCAGTGTGTCAAAACAGCTCCACAGTCAACAACAGAACAGACTTCATGGTTGAAGTTTGTACATCTCATCAACACGTATGTTTATATTCACACTCTCTCTCTCTGCTGCAGTTTTTTTTTCTTCTTCTTTTGAATGTCTGGTTGTGAATAACTCAACATCCTTCCGGGTCATTTCCCTCAGTGAGGAACCTTCCTAAGCAAAACTGACAGGTTAAACACACCCTCTGAGTGATTGTGTTGGCTGCTACAGTCATCTCTGTCAGGGCCTCACTGATTACTGTACGAAAACACAACTTTAGAACTTTATTCAAACTTGATCAGATTTTATGCACAATATATTTGCTGCTTTCCTCTCTGATGTCCTCCTGCTTCTCAGCTTCAACTCTCTGTAATGTACACAGTTTATGATGGACAGAAAGCTTTGGCCTAACCACTTGCTAAAGAAGCTAATTGCTAATTAACTGATTGCTAATTAGATCTTCCTTTAGCATGCTAACAGAACTGGGCTCAGCAGCCAGACCCGACCAAGATCGCTAAGAGATTAATGTTACATCACAGAGGTAATTTGTTTACTTTCCTGATAGAAAGAACGTTATAGTATGTAGTAAACAGCTAACTGTAAAAGTTTTTACAGGGAGAATATAAATATGAGGAAGAAAATGACACTGCTTTCAGTTTCAAAAAACTAGTCAACTAGTCACTAGGCATTGAAAGGATTATTATTGAGTGAAGTGTTTGTCCTGTGTGGATGAGTGAAACATTATCCACTCCTAGAAGTAAACAACATAGATAAATTGAAGTAGCTGTAATTAAACCTCTTCTTTAAAAGCCCACTCTAGACCCAGAGGTCTTAGCCAACTACAGACCGATATCAAACCTTCCCTTTCTGTCTAAGATACTTGAGAAAGCTGTAGCTAATCAGCTGTGTGACTTTCTCCATAACAATAGTCTATTTGAGGATTTTCAGTCAGGATTTAGAGTGCATCATAGCACAGAGACCGCATTAGTCAAAGTTACAAATGACCTCCTAATGGCATCAGACAAAGGACTCATCTCTGTACTTGTCCTGTTAGATCTTAGTGCTGCATTTGACACCATTGACCATCAAATTCTTTTACAGAGACTGGAACATCAAATTGGCATCAAAGGAACCGCCCTAAGCTGGTTTAAGTCATATTTCTTAGATCGATCTCAGTTTGTTCACGTCAATGATGAATCCTCCATGCAGACCAAAGTTTGTCATAGAGTCCCACAAGGTTCTGTACTTGGACCACTTCTATTCAGTTTATATATGTTTCCTTTAGGGAACATTATTAGAAATTACTTCATTAATTTTCATTGTTATGCTGAAGACACCAAATTATATTTATCGATCAAGCCTGATGAAACCAATCAGTTAACTAAACTCCAAGCATGCCTTAAGGATATAAAAAGTTGGATGACCAACAATTTTCTGATGTTAAATTCAGACAAAACTGAAGTTCTTGTAATTGGACCCAAACACCTCAGAAACTCTCTTTCTAGAGACTTAGTTACTTTAGATGGGATCACCCTGGCCTCCAGCTCCACTGTAAAGAATCTTGGAGTTGTTTTTGATCAGGATTTGTCCTTTAACGTCCACATAAAACAAATTTTGAGGACTGCATTCTTCCACTTACGTAACATCGCTAAAATCAGACGCATTGTCTCTCAAGCGGATGCAGAAAAACTAGTCCACGCATTTGTTACTTCTAGGCTGGACTATTGTAACTCTTTGTTATCAGGCTGCTCCAATAAGTCTCTTAGGACTTTGCAGTTAATTTAGAATGCTGCTGCACGTGTTCTGACAGGAACCAAGATCAGAGATCACATCTCTCCCATTTTGGCTTCCTTACACTGGCTACCTATTAAATTCAGAATAGAATTTAAAATTCTTCTCCTTACTTACAAAGCTCTTCATGGTCAGGCACCATCATATCTAAAAGAGCTCATAAAACCTTACTACCCCTCTAGAACACTGCGCTCTCAGGATGCTGGGTTCCTTGTGGTTCCTATAGTCTCCAAAAGTAGATTGGGAGCCAGAGCTTTCAGCTATCAGGCTCCTCTTCTGTGGAACAAACTACCATTCTGGGTTCAGGAGGCAGACACGGTCAACACTTTTAAGAGTAGACTTAAGACTTTCCTTTTTGATAGAGCTTATAGTTAGGGCTGGCTCAGGTCATCCCTTAGTTATGCTGCCATAGGATTAGACTGCCGGGGGACCCCTCTCTCTCTGTCTGTCTCTCTCAGGGTTGTGCCTACTCAGCACGGTATTGGTTGAAGTCACATCAGCAGTCACATCTCCCTTTACTGAAAACTCTCTCTCTCTCTCTCCCAATCACCATTACCAACACCATCTGTAAACATACATGTCTCATTAATGCATGTTACTAACTAAACTTCTTCCCCGGAGTTTCTGTGCTCTGTCGTCCAGCAGGTTCTCGTGGATCGTGGCTGCTGCTGTGATCCTGCATGACGTCCACTACGTATATTATTACTGTCATTATTGTTACCATATCTCCATTACAGTTTATAGTTAGTTTATGATTTGCTGCTGCTGTGCATCTGTGTCTCTCTATCTCTATCACAGGTTCCACTGCTACTGTAATCATTTTATCATTCATTGTAATTCATTGTCATTTTATCATTCATTGTGATTCATTGTCATTTTATCATTCATTGTAATTGTACAATATGTTTGTGTTGATTTGTTCTGTACACGTGACATCTATTGCACGTCTGTCCGTCCTGGGAGAGGGATCCCTCCTCTGTGGCTCTTCCTGACTGGGGATTTACACCGGGGACATAAGTGCCGCAGAGCGGCTGTGCCACCGTTTTGCTCCGTCCTCTACCTGGCATCAATCCCTACCTGGCGTGTGACGGCAGTGTAACGGCAGTGTAGCGAGCCAGCCGTATTCACACGAGATCACGCGAGAATCCTGAACATACGCAAGACTCTGCGATAAACTGTGTATAAAGAAAACAGCAACAACAAACAGCTGACTTTGCTTCTCCGACGTGGAAGAGATTATAAAAAGCATCTGTTGTGTCATAAATGATTGTGTGTTGTTCCACTTCAACAATTAGTCTCTCATCGTTCATGTTGAGACCCTTTGATTGATTGACTGCTGACCTGGTGCCATCGGTCATGACGTAACGTTGATGTGAAGTTGTGATAAGCTACATGAACTGCGTATTGTGTTTTATTCTGAAAGGGGGTGGAAGTTTATTACGTTGATTCTGTGTCGGATTTGTGGATCTGTTGAGATTTATGCGGTTTAGCAGTGGCTCACGTCAAAAATAGAAGTGTTACGGAATGATAGCGCTGCAGAGAGTCTCTGCTGGGACGCTGCTGAGACGTTCCTGCGCCCTGTGTGAGTGCTCTCATTGATTAGACTGGCAGCCATCAGCTCCAGTGACCGCGGTGCAGCTGTTCCGCGGTGCTTAAGGCTTAAGGTTTCTTACACATTTTTTTCCTGTTAAAGGTTTTTTGTGGGCAAGTTTTTTCTCACTCGAACCGAGGGTCTAAGGACAGAGGGTGTCACTCCCTGTACAGATTGTAAAGCCCTCTGAGGCAAATGTACTTTGTGACTTTGGGCTATACAAATAAAATTTGATTTGATTGGATTTGAAAAAATGGATAATGGCCCCCCACACAGTTTTTCTAGTATGTATACATTTTTCTTACTTAATGTTTGGTTAATGTTTTATGGCTACTTAATAAAATAGTGACTTACAGTGTGTTGGAGCATCTGATGAGATGAAAGTCTCTTGACAGAAGAAGGCTAGAGGCTGCTCTCAGTGGTAGGCATCACATTGTTAGTTCAACCTTGCAGAAGCTAGTCAAACTGTCTGTCCACTCTCTCCTCTCCCAGGCCCTGCCCTCCTCATCTATCATGACCAACTTCCCACACTCACAGCCATGATTCATTCCCTAGTCCGTGTGAAAGAACATGGAGCGGCGGGCTTCAATGCTGAGGAGAGGAGACGGAAAGGAAAATGAGAGGATAGCTGAGAGACAAGAAGGATGTTTGATCCAGAGACAAAAGGAAGAGAAACACTGCTTTTCCTCAGGTCAGTCTGTCAATTAGCCTGGTTCAAGCCGTCAGCGAGAAAGGTGTTAAAGGTGGAGGAAGGCAGGAAGCAGGATGGCAGAGAGTGAGAAGGAGGGCAGGCTAGATAAGAGACAGAGGGTAAGGGAGGCTGAGGACGGAGAGCGGGAGCTGACTCGCCTCTGAAGAAAGGCAGATGGAGATGGGAGAGCAGGGAGCTGACTTGTCTCTGCAAGAGCCTTGCAGGCTGGAGGAGTGTTTCTTCTTCTCCTCTGTCTAAACTTTTTGTCTTGTTCACAGCATGAACGGCCTGTGATCTTTCTCAGTGTATCCTGTAAACACAGCACCAGAAATGGTGTGCTGTCGTTTACCACTATGGTCTCCCTGACAGAAATGTGAGAGCCAGCCAAAGGAAGAGGAGGGAATGGATGAAAGAAAAAAAAATAGGAGGTTTGAAACAAATTGAGGTCAATCCACGGCGTTCATGGCAGACAAATACAGTATCTGTGGCATTCATATGGAGTGAGGATTTACATAATGTGACAGTGCATTAAGAAACATCCGGGACACAGATCATTCCTCTAATCCTGGTCGACACAAAACCTACTCGCCCTGTTGAGCCCACCTGATCCTGTGCCCAATCCATCGCTGGGTCTACTCTCTGTTTCACACTGGCAGCTGAATTCATCCAGCAGCCGTCTGGTAAGATCATTTTGGGTTAGATTGGTGGGTGTATACACTCCCAACTAGGGCTTAAGTTGGATTTGTAAAAAGGCCCTATATCATATCATTTGTGCAATTTGCATTATCGTAATTGAGGCCTGTCTATTGTTGGTGGATCAGAGGAAGTATTTTGCATAGGCGTACAAGAATCCCAAGCAGTGATTTGTGCCGGAAGGGAGGCAAGCAAAAAATGCTAGTTTAGAACCACTGCGATTAGATTAACAAATCCAATTTTGACATAAAGGCAGAGCTGTCAGAAACAGATGGAGCGCCTGTGAAATCCTTGCCTATCACTCAAGTCAAAAACAAGATTATCTCCACCATGGTGGTGGTGGTAGTCAGGGGGCAGGGGGGGTCTTGCATTTGTTATTTTTCATCCGGTCTCTTTCATTCCGATAAAGCCAGACTCTTTCTGCTTCAAATACCAGCCCGAGATGATGTCAGGCTCCAGCAATCATTCTTTGGCTCCAGCAGACGTGTGCAAATGACTAATGATTCTATCACACTGACGCTATAAAAGAAATGAAGAGGATATTGGAACAACAAAGTGAAGATAGTCCGGCTCTTTTGTGAAGCATGTGTTTTATCTACCACCCATTCATCAAGTAAATGTTGTGAGACGCTCTTTATGCTTTGACAAAGTTAGTTGGGAGGCACAGCCGCCGCGCTGAAAGATGTGTCTGAGATGTGAACATCACAATTAGGACCTGGAGCTGTAAAACAATAAGCTTTATTATTTCACACTCTATATGTTAAGTGGTAAGCTGAACCCAGATAGGTCTTCCCACTGCCATATCTTAAGTTATAAAATCAAAAGTACATATAATACAATGTGGCTTAAAAAAATCAACAACTTACAGCTAAAAAACAAAAGCAGGAATCGAAGAACAATAGGATATATGTTTCTCAGTGAAATTAAATCAAAACTGCTACCAAGTGTCTATGCCAAGTCCAAAGTTAGACTAATGGAGAAGCAGAATTGAGGCACTGAAGCAGAGAGAAACTCACAATCCTGATAGAATCCTGATATAGCAACTTTTTATGTAAGCAGGCTTTGAAAAGTTGAGTGCAGATCCACACTTTCACAAGCCAACAGTTAGTGAAGAGCAAAACTCAGACAACCAAACTACCAAGAGACACAAGTCCAGATAGTCTTGGAGACTGATGGAGATAAAAAAAATAAAAAAAACTTGTATGAATTCTGTGAAACCAAATAAAGGTTGCCGTTAGGAGCACCCCTCCTCTTGGAGAATCAAGCCAAGAAGTTTCAAAAGTTGTGGATCAGGGTTAACACACACTGCAAATCAAATGGAGGCAAATGGTGAGTATGTACAATACTTATCATCTGCTATACTTATCTGACAACACACAAGCTGCACTTTGAAATAGCCAACAAACATGAAATACAAGTCTGATTTTGATTTCTTTTGGTAAACTGTAAGAAACGTGTTGGATTCGGTCGTGTTGGCTGTGGCTCGGCTCCACCAGTCTGCATGTCGAAGTCCTTTGGTGAGATACTGAACCCCAAATTGATCCTGAATTTGGTTTGTTTTTTGGGGGGTTTTCTGACTATTTTTTTTCTGTTCTACGGAGTAATTATTTTTCTGTTTTCTCTGAGTAATTTTTTTCCCCCCGTTTTTTGGGGTAATTTTTTTAACTGAATTATTGAGATACTGCAAGTGACTCCAGTGGATCTATGGTGACTCCTACCCTGCACATACATGCCCCATCTTCAACTTTCTTCAACGTTATGACGACTGGCTCATTCTACTTGTGCCAAGCCAATATCATGAAAGAAAGGCGATTAATTTTTTTACATTCCATTATTCGGTGCTGTGGGTGAATTCAGCAAGAGGGGAACTGCAAAGTTAGTGATCATTCTCTCTCTCTACACAATTTGACTCACTGTTAGTAGAGTTTCTGATTATGTTCATGAAGATACTTTTCTCAAAGTATATTTGCTGTTTGTTTTTTTTTTTGTTTTTTTGGGGGGGGGGGGGTTTAATCCCTTGTTACTGTAGTCACTAGATCCCACATGGTGATATCATGACCTGATAGGTGAAGAAATTATTCTTCAAAATGGCAGAGAATGGTAGATGTGCTCATCTATAATTTAAGACCACAAATCATTAAGCATTAACAAGCAACAATCATAAGCAATTGAGAGCAGTCAAAGGGCAAGATGCTCTGTGTACAGTACCTTCATTGTACAGCTATACTGAGGTAAAGGCTCAGTAACTCAGATGGCATTTGAATAGAAAAAAAAGAAAAATCTCTCAAAAGGTGTAAGAAAGATGCTCAGCCTCACACTTCTTCCAACTGTGTCTAATCAATGTAGAACTAAGTCAAAGGAAGAAGTAAATCTGGCAATGCACTGATCACTAAGCCACAGGGACTTCATCCCCTTTTATCAAAATATTCCTGCATGGTTAGAAGAACAGGTTGCCTGTTCTTAGAAATTTTAAGTCTTTGATCAGTCAGTCCACATAACTCTCTGTGGTTGTGAAATATGGCTCTATCAGCTGAAATAAGGCTTCTGTGATTGATTGTAGGTCTGGAAAAGGAGCACATAAAAAGTCTAACATGACAGAACACAGAATATGGCTTGAAATGTTAATTTAACTCTCTCTTTGAGTGGAAAGCTCAGTGGATGAATGAATAGATGGAGGCGAAGATGGATGAAGTCACCTGAAGGCAATTAGCTGTCTCTGAAAGTCCAGTTTAGCGCAATTTGCAGTGAAAGGAGTCACATATCATGTTTACATCATTACAAATAATGTACAGTAGTTTGTCAAATGAACACTGATTAATGACAATGTTCAACAGCATAATAACGATCCATTAGGGCATGTGTGCAATTTATGCAAAGTGCAAAGAAACACTGCATGTCAGCCTTGTACTGTATCAATGACTACAGTAGTACATGTAACTCAGCAAGCATACCTTGCTGAGTACACGTGACCTTTGAGCTAACATGCTCACTGTGGTAATGTTTACTGTGAGTCAGTATACTAACATCCACTAACTAAAAAGATTTAAAAAATTAGGATACAACATCCAGGAATTGTAATGGTCATATCATATATATATATATATATATATATATTTATATATATATATATATATATATATATATTATATATATATATATATATATATATATATAATATATTATTAAGTCATCAAAGTTATTAAGATTCATCCTCTGGATATTTAATTGATTTAACTAAAAAATGGTTTAAAACACACACACACACACACACACACAGACATAGGACTTAGGACTTCTACACCCAGTGACACAGGTAGAAGGCCAACAGGATCATCAACAACCCGTTCTCATTCCCAACGCGTAAAATACCGACGCTTTGTCACGCCCCTTGGCGTATGATACCGACGTAAAAGGTACCCTTCCGCGTCTGTATGAAACGCTCTGGGTTGTCCATTGACTCCAGTATAATCCGTTTGCGCTGGTAAGAGACGCTCAGAGCAGAGCTCCAGCCGTCCATTCACTCCAATAATAATCCAACCACAGCGATACATGACGCTGCAAGCTACAATCTGATTGGACAACCGAGGACCCTCTGCCCGGAACTGTTTTTCTTACTATGTTAAAGATTTCTTTTATTGATATCATCAACGTTTCTCAGCACAAACACGCCAAAGTGTCACTGATAATTCAACAATAAGATAGCTTCATGTTGTGGCCCTCAGTATGTTTTTTTTCTCCTTCTAGCCTGAGAAATAAACTTTTATTCCTATGTTTTGGATAGCGGAAAGGCCTACACTACCCAGAATGCTACAATCTGATTGGACAACCGAGGACCCTCTGCCCGGAAGTGTTTTTCTCGTGTTGTTAAAGATTTCTTTTAATAATATCATCCAAGTTTCTCAGCACAAACACTGTGTGTGTGTCACCATTGATATTATGACTGATAAAATAAAAAGTTAATCACTTCTCTGTTTAATGTGCTTTTTATAATGTCTGTTTTTTAGACAGAGCTTGTTATCAACATACCTTTTGAGAAGGACAAATGAAATTTCCTGTGTGCAGTTTGCGCTGGAGCTGTACTGTGTATATATTCATAAACAGTAACAATTTTATTCATGGAAAGCTTTCTGGGCTGCTCAAAGGATCACAAAAGCACCATGCAGCACACTCACCATGCGAGTTTTGTTCAGTGTTTTGTCAAAGAAATCATTAAAGTCGAATTGACATATTTGATAGGGTGTGTTTTATTAAAAAGCATGCCGTCACACTGGTAAATTGACAGTCACAGAACATATCTGAGCCACCTCAAGCTGACCCCAAGGTCAAGGCCATATGCCCTGATAACTAGGGGCCTGAAATCTGCACCTGCGCATTGGGACAGCATGGTCGACCACGGTGTTGAGTTTCAGACCCGTGCGCCCTTCGGGAGGGTCAGAGGTCAGCCGTACTTAACGAGGCCTAGTAGTAGTATTTGATTTGATTTGACTAATTTGGATTAAAATGAAATTGTATAAAGCATGACATGAATATAGAAGATATTTCAACCTAGACATTCTTATAAGTCACAACCTAACTTATCCTTTTAACCTATATTGTGTGTGTGTGTTGTTGTTGTTGTTATTGTTGTTTTCTTTTCCTGACAGTGGCAAAGTGTGGGATGACACATGGGAACCTGCGCAAGCTTATCTGTAAAACAGCCCACCACAGGTTGCAGAGTTGGCACCACAAGTTCCCAGTTCAAAGTTCAACATGTTGAAATTCACAATAGAAATAAAGTTAAAGTTCATCATAAAAGTTCAGAATAAAATATTGAATACACATTTCAGTCAGTGTCAGTCTCTGTTTCACTCTATAACTGGCTTAAGTACATAAAACATCTATGAATCCAATAGATCAATAATATCTCACGTAATGTGTTCACAGCTCTCGATATCTCACATTTGTGGTCTACTTCTCATTACACACATACACACACACACGGAAAAAAAATAATAGAATCAAAATAGGACAATTAAATATTTGGCTGTGTAAGTACACAGTATAAGTAGGGTAGTAAAATATCAGTTTAGGAAGTCTATTGATATATATTGATCTATACTCAAATTTCAGACCCCTGCCTTAAAGCATTGGTAAGTTAATCCCAAAATGGTAGGTAGTAGGTCTCATTGAGTACAGAACGGCTGACCTCTGACCCTTCCCAAGGGGCCACGGGTACAGGTACGGATTCCTGAGCATTGGGGTCCTGTCAGAATCATGCAGTCTTATACCCTCTGACCTGCGTGGAGGTTTTGGAGGACATGTGTTTCTACAAGTCGCACGGGTCTGAATTTTAGTATGTTGTTCAGGGGCATGAGACGAGCAGATAGATGTTGGTCCGGTCCACGTCGGCCCAGTACTTTTCGATGGGCGGGGCCGAGAAAGGACGCTGTTACACGAATCTGCGCCCTCGCTGCTGCCACAAAAATGCACCGAACTGCATGAAACTCACTGTGCTATTCTAAATCGAGGTCTGGGTCAGGCTCCCAAAGTCCCAACTCTGTAGACCTTCTAGAAAGCTAACTAGCTCTACAGTGATGGGATTGTGACAGGACCAAAAAATCCCAGCAGAAGGCTCCACGGCGTATGACATAGTCAAATTTCAGCCTCCTACCTCAAAGCATTGTCAATTTATTCCCAAAAAGGTGTCCAGAACGGGTGAACTCTGACCTTTCCAAAGGGGGTACGGGGGTGAAAATAGGGACCCTGATCACACCCTGCGTCCTGATACACATACTCAGATTTCAGCTTCCTGCCTCAAAGCGCTGATGAGTTATTCACAAACCAAACAGGTGTTTTTAAGCCTGAACTACTAGGCCTCGTTAAGTACAGAACGGCTGACCTCTGACCCTCTCGAAGGGCGCACGGGTCTGAAACTCGACACCGTGGTCGACCATGCTGTCCCAATGCGCAGGTGCAGATTTCAGGCCCCTATCTCAAAGCGTTGATGAGTTATCAGGGGATATGGCCTTGACCTTGGGGTCAGCTTGAGGTGGCTCAGATATGTTCTGTGACTGTCAATTTACCAGTGTGACGGCATGCTTTTTAATAATAAATAATAAAACACACCCTATCAAATATGTCAATTCGACTTTGATGATTTCTTCGACAAAACACTGAACAAAACTCACATGGTGAGTGTGCTGCATGGTGCTTTTGTGATCCTTTGAGCAGCCCAGAAAGCTTTCCATGAATAAAATTGTTACTGTATATGAATATATACACAGTACAGCTCCAGCGCAAACTGCACACAGGAAATTTCATTTGTCCTTCTCAAAAGGTCTGTTGATAACAAGCTCTGTCTAAAAACAGACATTATAAAAAGCACATTAAACAGAGAAGTGATTAACTTTTTATTTTATCAGTCATAATATCAATGGTGACACACACAGTGTTTGTGCTGAGAAACGTTGATGATATTATTAAAAGAAATCTTTAACAACACGAGAAAAACACTTCCGGGCAGAGGGTCCTCGGTTGTCCAATCAGATTGTAGCTCGCAAATCGTCAGTGGTCGAGCATTCTGGGTAGCGTAGGCCTTTCCACTATCCAAAACATAGGAATAAAAGTTTATTTCTCAGGCTAGAAGGAAAAAAAAAAACATACCGAGGGCCACAACATGAAGCTATTTTATTGTTGAATTATCAGTGACACTTTGGCGTGTTTGTGCTGAGAAACGTTGATGATATCAATAAAAGAAATCTTTAACATAGTAAGAAAAACAGTTCCGGGCAGAGGGTCCTCGGTTGTCCAATCAGATTGTAGCTTGCAGCGTCATGTATCGCTGTGGTCGGGTTATTATTGGAGTGAATGGACGGCTGGAGCTCTGCTCTGACGGTCTATTACCAGCGCAAACGGATTATACTGGAGTCAATGGACAACCCAGAGCGTTTCATACAGACGCGGAAGGGTACCTTTTACGTCGGTATCAGACGCCAAGGGGCGTGACAAAGCGTCGGTATTTTACGCGTTGGGAATGAGTACGGGTTGTCATCAAGGATTCCAAACACCATGACAACAAACTGCTCTGCCTGTTGTACCGTAGCATGGGGTCAGTCAGGTGTATGTCTATGTCTCTCTTTCTCTTTTCATTTCTCTTGTATGAGCATAGTAGAAAGGAGCTTGACAGCAAGACTTTCATTGCTAAGGCTACTTCAGTGTGATTGTCGTGCACATCTCAAAAAACTTGATCTAAATAAACTGGGATGGAATGAATGCTTTAATAAAATAATCCTTTCTGTGTCAGTGAATGAGAATATTGATCAAATGTGATTCAACTGGTGTAGTGCTGTATGTTGTTATTTGTAAACTGAGGTCACTTCCTTTACGTGGGTTTTAGAGGGCTAGCTGATTAGAAATACAATATGTTCCAGGCCAATCACCAGAACTTCAGGTTTATCATGTTTAAATGGAGGACATTAATAAACATCCACTTACTTTTACAGTTAAAAATCACATTACATCTGAAATATATTGCTGGTGTGGTGCTGAAAGGAAGTCAAAAAGGTCTTTTCAGAGACATCAGAGCCTCTGAGTGAGTGGGCTGGTATGTGTCTGATTGACAGCTGAGCCTGTACAGACACAAGACACTATGGGAAAAACTAAGAAAAGACAGTGTTCAGTTCTGATGCCCAACCTGAATCTGATACCAGCTTCCAAGAAATAGGCATATGCTCTTGCCATCTCCCACCTACTCTCCTTTTATCTGTTACTAAACTAACTGCCAGCCATACAAATGAGATCATTACAAACTAAAGCAGTGTTGCAAACTCACTTGGGCGTGGAGTGACAAAGTTTAGTTTGAATCAGTGTAAGTGACTGACTGATGCATGTTTTCTCCAGGCTTATTGTAGCTGCATGCACTCACTGCTGAGACTACAATACTACAAACCCAGATACTCAACTGTACCTGATTTGACCCAGCTGTTGGTGATACCAGCTCTTGTGCAGCTCACTACCCTCTGAAAGTCATATACAAGCAGAACTCTAGCCCATATACCTCACCAGATTTGGTGAGACTCACTGATGCATGTTCATATTAGATAACTTTTACGCTTAAAATTTATTTAGCATTTCGCATGATTTAAAGGTCCGGTGTATAGATTCAGGGGGCTCTATTCAAAGAATATGGCAGGAAATGTAATATAGTACTCATGTTTCTACAGTAGCCCAGCGGACTAATTCTAGATAGGGCCTTTTGCCTCTTTTTTCCACTTTGTGGGCACCATTCGTCTTTCACACTAGGAAGGAGAGAATTGCAATTGAATTTATTATAGCTAGGTATCTAAACCCACCAATGGTGACGTACATTCTTGAGCAGCTAACTGGCCTGTTGTTATCAGTCTTTATTTCAGCATTTTCCCCTGGTGGGTCTTTGTTTTACAGCTTGTTTAGGAAGCTTGGCTCTTTTGGATAGGGTCGGGAAATCACATGACATTTGATTAACAGGACAGATTGGATGCTGCAGCAGAAAAAACGAAAAGAAAAGAAATTTAATATCAGTCAGACTACAGGAATTCACTATAAGTCATGGTAAAGCCTTTAAAATGAAGTACACTGGAAAGGGAAAACTGCAGTCCACATATGTAATTTTAGCTGATACTTACTGTTACTATGGGGATCAACAGATGAGCAATAAAACGGGATGCAGTAAATATGATTGAAGATTAACATAATTAACAAATAAAAAGATCTAGCTAAAAACGACTTGAAATTCTTTGTCGGTCTTGTTTGCTGTTTTCCTGTTGTGAACTGTAATTAAGTGTTCCTGTCATGTTGCTGTGATGCGTTGCTTTAGGCCTGCCCTCGCCACACACTGCTCCTTCACTTTCACATCCTGTCACAGCACACATGTGGGAGCTGTGGTCCAGAGAGGATGAAAGAGGACCTGACTCTAATTGAATGTGGTTAACACTAACTGGAAACAAAACAGCATGTAATAAATGTCCATTTTAAAGAGGCAAGCCTACGTGACAGAATGGGGGCAATGAATTAGACATACAGTAGAGATAGTCTGTCTGCTGAGAGCAGAGATTCAGCTGTGCACACCAGTGCAGCTTTCAAAATGCATTTACTGTCATTAAATTCTGCACTTAGACAAAGTTTATATAGAACAAATGTATTTCATGAACGAGGCTGAAATTGATTTACTTTGCTTGTAGCTGTGGTCACAGTAAGTGATGCAGAGGGTGGAAAAATTATGTCTAGAGCTTAAACAATTAACAGAAAAATAATCAGCATATATAGTGGCATTAAAGGATGTCATATTATAATTATTTGGTAGATTCTATACAAACAAGAGGTGAGATATATCAGAAGTAAGAGTCAAGGAAACTGGAACACAAACTAAGACAGGCAAGTAAACTCTTATCTTAGTGTTACAGGGTTAATATTGTTGATCATTCACCCCACATTTGCTACACTTAATATTATCCTTTTATAGTATGAATAACTAAATGATTTAATTACAAATGTTCTGCAGTGTTTAGTGTCCTCATGTTCCATATGTTTTGTCAAATTGATGAATGTGTTTTACTAAAGCTGCTTTCATTATTTTTCAAAAGTTTGAACAAGTTAATAAAACAAAACAAAACAAAACACTGACACATTATCACCTCATTAGGTTGATACAGTGAGCACGTTATTAAAGAGATGCTTATGGAAACATTCAGCAGAGACATTCATATTCCTTTGAAATTGTTCCACATCCACACATGTCTTCACCAACTCTCTTCAGTTGCTGAGAGCTGCAGGGTATATACATATATGTATACATAGAATATCACCAAAGATTTGTTGCCTAGAGCAGCAGCTTGTAATTTGGGAAGAATCTCAGTGTACAGTTGTTTCATCAGCATCCTGCGGTGCTCCAGTTTATTATGATTTCAACCACTAAAACCCAGCAAGGGAAGAACTGAGCAGAGAGTGAGTGAAGACATACCTAGAGGGAGGCAGAGAAAGAGATGGCAGGCGATGTGAGGGAACAGCTGCCAAGAAGAGGAGAGGAGTGGAGGTGGAAGAGAGTGAGAGAATGGAAGAGAAGCTGGGGACCTGACACATCTGGTTAAGGTAAAAAAAAAGAAAAAAAGGAGTGATGGGAGGGAGCAGATCTAAAGTAAAACCCCTGACTCTTTCTTAAATAGAGCATGAAGACCACACGCCTGCTGAGAGGGACCTGCCTGTTGCCAGCAAACTGGGCCGTGATTGCATAGTTTATGGCTGAGGCATGATGGGTAAGGATTAAAGATGGCTGCCCTGAGGGCATACAGCAATACCATTACTCTTGATGGATTCCTTCTTCGCTCACATATTCTCTGTAGACGTCAGAGGGGCCACAAGCCTTGACTAATGCATGGCGTGATGATGGGATCAGAAGAGGCAGGGGAGGGATGCTCGGCAGCTTCACCAACCCTCCTGTTCCCTTCGCTATTTTCTCCTCTCATCCTCATCTACACTGCACACTGCACGGCACACAGCCTATATAATACTGCTCACCGTTTACGAGAGTCTCAAAGTGTTGGTTTGAATTAGAACTCAATGTGCTTTGAGGCCAAACACGTCAACTTTACTGAGGCAATTGTTGGTTAATATTAAGAACAAAAATAAAAAATCTGCAAGGATATAATTCAGCATACATGGCACTGGGTCTGTGAAATGACTACAGTAGAAGATGACATGAAATAGTGTAATGACATGAATAATAATTATCAGGCCAACATGCATCAGTCTACTTGCCTCAGATCAGATTAGGAGTTAAAACTTGTTTAATTTAAACATCATTTAACAGATTCTATGAAAAGAGACAAACGAACAAAAAAAGAGATGAGGGAGAGAGAGATAGCACACATGGGGAAGTGAGAGAGCAGGCGTACAGACAGAGAGGTGAAAGTGAAAGTTTGATTTATTTTGTGTCATTTGGTGAAGTTCTCCGGCTCATCGACATGTTTGGAACTCCACTGCAGAGTTTAACCTGTGAGAGCTTCTGATATAAACAGTCTAGAGTGGGTCCAACATGTGTGTGACCTATACTGTACTGTACATGTGTCTGATCTGTGAAAGATCTATTCATGTCCTCATCAAAACAAAGCAATCACCACAGTTCATTAGCATTTAAGGGAATAATGAGCACACAGCCACAAATCTATATCTGCACCCTGTGTGCTGTCATAAAGCGCTCCCATATTGACAAAGAAACAAAACAGAGAACACAAATCTTTAATAAAACAGTTCGGTTTGGTTCATTTAACCTTTACTTAAGCAGGATGTCTCTGTTAAACAGGAGAAAATGAATAAAATAGCAGGCAGGGTACATAAAACATTCTCATATAATAATTTACATCATTCATATCAAGCACGAGGATCTGAAAGAGAAAATAGAGAGGCTTGAGTATTTCAAACATTCTTCAAACTTTGAATTTGTAAAAGACTCTGAGGATGCTGAAGAATCTCCATCTCCATGATGCAGCTGCAACAATTGCCAAATCATGTTGAAACAAGGTGCAAAAGACTGAATCAGTCCAGACCTGAATATTTCCTATGATCAATATTCTTATGTGCCTGATGCTTCTAAAGCACTCATGTTATTTATGGAATCTGCTTTCTTCATCTCCAACTTGTCCAAACCTATAGAAAATGTGTTAGAGCGCATTGCACACACACATTGTTCATTGGTTAATAACCAGAAGCATGTAATGTGTAACTTAAAAAAATCTGAAATCTGTGACCTTCATTTTACCCACACAGCCTGCTCAAACACCTCGATGTGAACCAGCTGAGTCACTGTGCCTTTGTTTCCGCAGGTGTGTGGAGCGCCGCTGCAGCTGCTGGAAGGAGCGCTTGCAAGACCTTTGAGCTGTGGCAGCGTGTGGTTGATAGAAGGGGGCTTGCATCTTAAACAGCTGAGAGGACTTGGTGGAGGATTGTTGAGGTTCATACACAGCCCCGGCACACAAAGCGAAGCTGCAGTTAATTGATACTGCCGAGCTGGAGCCTTGTCTCCATCTTCCTTTCCAATGGTCGCCGTAATGAATGACTATTCTCAGAGACAGGCCTTGGCCCACTGCCTATCTGTCTGTCTCAGCTACGAATGTTGTTTTGCCCAAATTGCTGTCACAATCATTTAATCTACTCACCCCAGAGAAAAGAGATACCCGCCTCGACATCTTTCACAGTTCTTCTGTGGCCTGACTTCTCTCTCTCTCTCTCCCTCCCTCTCTCTTTGCCCTTGCAATGTGCTCTTCAGCAAAGCACAGACATATCCTCCCTCATCCCCCTCTCCTCCACATCCCCTCGTCTTGTTTTCACTCTCCTCCCTGTGTGTGCTGTGTAGAATTCCTATTTGTCTCTCTGGTGACACTAATTGGAAAATAGCTTGAGGCTTCCCCAGGGCTGCAACCCCAACAGGCTCTTTGTTGATTAGTGGCAACTTAAGAAAGTTGGCCAAGAGAGTGGTGACAGACAGCATTTTCTTCTGTCCATCTGTCCCTCCAAGACATGTTTTGTCCTGGTGACCACTCGACGGACATGGATGGGGGCGAGATGCTGTATTTGAGCTCTGCGGGAATGGCAGTGTTTCATGTAGTCCGAGATTGGCATGAGGCTTTGATAAGGCAGCTAGTGCACTGCAGCATGTAAATTCACTTGCGGAGGCTATTTTGAGCATATTATGTAAATGCTTCGAAATGTCCATGATTAATTTATTAAGAAGGGCAGGGGAGTGTGTCTAGCAATGTGTGAATCTAGGATGACATTTGGCTCAAATATTATCTTAGCATACTAAATCACTTACAGCGACATACTTTGAGGACATAATAAGATCTGTAAACTTACGTTTAAGGAAACAGAATAACAGGAAAAAAAACTGTGTCAGTGGAGAGCTCTAAATACATGAACGCCAAGACACAATGTGATCGAGTCGCTCAAAGTGATCACACCACCTTTCTGAGGTGGTCTGAGACACATTTGACCAGATGTCATTTGAAGTATAGATAGATAAGGTGTCCTGGACCTGTACTCAACTGACATCCAATAAGAAAACTCAAAACACACCGTCTGATTTCGTTCACTATCATGATTTTTACAGTTAGAACTAGTAACCACAATATCGCCAATTGTGAAATGTTTCTAGTCTAAACTTGCTATCTTAACACCATTTACACTAAATTTATGAAAGAAAGACAATAACCAATAAAGGCTATTTCTTTGGTGCCTGTAGGGAGTCCCCACACTCCCATAAAGAATCTTGCAACAGTGACCGTCAGACCACACCTTGGACGAGAGTCATCGCAACAACAAGCACTAACGAACCAATTAGACACAATGGCCAAGTTAATGATCCCATCAAGGCTAAATACCTGGGTTTCTGCAGCAGAATATCGTTAGCATTAGTATGAGGCCTCAAGTGGACACTGGAACTGTATCAAAATCAGCGTCATGTATTAATCAAAGGTTTCTTTTCATATTGTTCAACATCAGAGTTTTGAAACATGATGAATGAAGTACTTTGTTGGAATCTGCTTTCAGGCATGCCAGTGGCACAGCTCTAGGGATGATGATGTTTGGCCTGTGTGTCAATCTACTGCTTTGGCCCATCTCAAACTATTTGACTGAACAACCTGCTGTTTAGGTCTCCAAAAGAAACCACTCAAACTGATAATCTTCATTCATTTTATTCTCACACAACAAGCATTTTTTTTTGACATTTTTTAAAATATCAACTATTGAATTAATTTGCATGAAATTTGGTAGATATCACTGTCTGATCCGTCTGAATGTCTGCATGTCGTTCCTTCCAAATGGTCGCCATAATTAATAATTACTCTCCAAGACAGGTCCAGGCCCACCTTTCATCTAGGGGCACCATTAACTAGTCCTTAGCTCAGACCTATTGCCTATACCTGCAAAACTAATGATGTTCCCATTAGCCTAGTGGGTGTTTAGTGCTATCATTATCATGCTCATGCAATAAACAAAGATGTGAAATCATAAACATTCAACTTGTTTAGCCTGTTATCATAGTTATTGTGAATACAGTGTCACAGAGCTGAATGAAAAGTTTTCCCACTATCACTTGTGTTCACTACATGCTGTGGTATGAATCAGTGTGGGTCACACAGCAGAGGTCAGGACCGCTCATGCAATTTGTTCTTACCTACAAATATTTTGGAAATAAGACAATAAAAACATTTTGTAAAATATTTAGTTTAGACACAAAATATCAGCTGTGTGTTTAGACATTTCATCAATGGGAACAGATTTTGGTCACCTGATACAAGCAGTGCGAGACCTTCTAGACTCTGGTCTTATGTGTACGGCTCCTGTTCTAATCTGTTGTTTCTATTCTTTCAACTCTGTGTGCCTCTCTCTCCTCGTTTCCTCTCCTTCCTTTAGGCCCTCTCTGCTCTGCCAGAGAGGTGAGGCAAATTAAACACCTCTAATCAATATGCTCACAACTTATTTATATAATGAGATGGCTTATTTTGCCAGTGGGGAAGGCATTTGTAGGACTTTGATGCCTGGAAAAGAACCCTGCCCCCCTGCACATGACTCCATTTTCACATCATGATTACAGACACCAGGAGGGAACAATCGTCCCATAAATTAATAGGAACGCTTGATACCCACTTATCGCGTTTGAGCCTGAGTGAGATTCATTGGAAGACAACACTCGTGCTTCTATACCACGGTGAGGTCATTAACACCTCATTTACTCTTAGCCACTTTGTGTCTTAGATGGATCAGATAGCTGCAATATCTGATATCAAAAAAAGCTAAGTAGAAATCCAACCACGAAGCACTACACACAGATTACAATCTGATTGATCAAATCCAACAAGTCCTCCAAACTAAATGACAAAATTACGTTTGTAATCACTTCTTAAACTCACCTTATCTAAGCATTTTCTGATCTGATGAACTGATCAACCTTCGGGCCCACAGTGGCTGTGGAATAACTGGCTACATTTGCAGTTGCTGGGCTATTCTGGGGAGCATGGTTTATGTGGTTAGCTGATACATACCACATTATGAGATAAAAACAGACTTATGACAAAATTATATTCTATAAAACATTAAACAGGTATTTAATGTTTATATATATATAAAGATATTAAGGCAAGACAAGGCAAGGCAAGTTTATTTGTATAGCACAATTCGTACACAAGGCAATTCATAGTGCTTTACAGAGGCAAGGAAAAACATTGGACATTGAGACAAGCAATAGCAATAGAAATAAAAAATGCAAAAGAGAAGAAAATTTAATTAAAAATATCAGAATGTCATTTAAAATCATTAAAACAGCAAATTTAAAACATTAAACGAATCACTGGATTATGATTAAAAATTCTTTAAAAGTTCTTTAAAAGAGCTCAGCCATAAGCACGTGAAAATAGAAAAGTTTTTAACCTGGATTTAAAAATGCTCAGAGTTGGGGCTGATTTCAGTCCTGCTGGTAGTTTGTTCCAGTTGTGAGCAGCATAACTGCTAAATGCTGCTTTACCGTGTCTGGTTTGAACTCTGTGCTCCACTATCTGACCTGAGTCAGTAGATCTCAGAGCCCTACTGGGTCTATATTCTACTAACATGATAATCCTTTGCATGAAATTTGGTAGAATCACTGTCTGATCCGTGGATGTCTGCAGTCGTTCCTCCAATGGTCGCCATAATTAATATACTCTCCAAGACGGTCCAGGCCCACCTTTCATCTAGGGGCACCATTACTAGTCCTTAGCTCAGACCTATTGCCTTACCTGCAAAACTAATGATGTTCCCATTAGCCTAGTGGGTGTTTAGTGCTATCATTTCATGCTCATGCAAATAAACAAAGATGTGAAATCATAAACATTCAACTTGTTTAGCCTGTTTCATAGTTATGTGAATTCAGTGTCACCAGGCTGAATGAAAAGTTTTCCCACTATCACTTGTGTTCACTACATGCTGTGGTTGAATCGTGTGGGTCACACGCAGAGGTCAGGACCACTCATGCAATTTGTTCTTACCTACAAATATTTTGGAAATAAGGAAATAAAACACTTTTGTAAAATATTTAGTTTAGACACAAATATCAGGTGTGTTTAGACATTTCATCAATGGGAACAGATTTTGGTCACTGATACAAGCAGTGCGAGACCTCTAGACTCTGGTCTTATGTGTACGGCTCCTGTTCTAATCTGGTGTTTCTATTCTTTCAACTCTGTGTGCTCTCTCTCTCCTCCGCTCTCCTTCCTAGGCCCTCTGCTGCCAGAGAGGTGAGGCAAATAAACACCTCTATCAATATGCTCACAACTTATTTATATAATGGAGAGGCTTATTTTGCCAGTGGGGAAGGTTGTAGGACTTTGATGCCTGGAAAAGAAACCCTGCCCCCCTGCACATGACTCCATTTTCACTCCTGATTACACACAAGGAGGGAACAATCGTCCCATAATTATTATAGGAACGCTTGATACCCACTTATCGCGTTTGAGCCGGTGAGATTCATTGGAAGACAACACTCGTGCTTCTATACCACGGTGAGGTCATTCACCTCATTTCTCTTAGCCACTTTGTGTCTTAAGAGATCAGATAGCTCGCAATATCTGATATCAAAAAAAGCTAAGTAGAAATCCAACCACGAAGCACTACACACAGATTACCATCTGATTGATCAAATCCAACAAGTCCTCCAAACTAAATGACAAATTACGTTTGTAATCACTTCTTAAACTCACCTTATCTAAGCATTTTCTGATCTGATGAACTGATCAACCTTCGGGCCCCACGTGGCTGTGGAATAACTGGCTAACTTTGCAGTTGCTGGGCTATTCTGGGGAGCAGGTTTATGTGGTTAGCTGATACTACAACCATGAGTAAAAACAGACTTATGACAAAATTATATTCTATAAAAACTTAAAACAGGTATTTAATGGTTATATATATATAAAGATATTAAGGCAAGACAAGGCAAGGCAAGTTTTTGTATAGACCAATTCGTACACAAGGCAATTCATAGTGCTTTACAGGGCAAGGAAAACATTGGACATGAGACAAGCAATAGCAATAGAAATAAAAAATGCAAAGAGAAAAAATTTAATAAAAATATCAGAATGTCATTTAAAATCATTAAAACAGCAATTTGAAAACAATTTAAAACATTAAACGAATCACTGGATTATGATTAAAAATTCTTTCAAGTTTTAAAAGAGCTCAGCCATAAGCACGTGAAAATAGAAAAGTTTTTAACCTGGATTTAAAAATGCTCAGAGTTGGGGCTGATTTCAGTCCTGCTGGTAGTTTGTTCCAGTTGTGAGCAGCATAACTGCTAAATGCTGCTTTACCGTGTCTGGTTTGAACTCTGTGCTCCACTATCTGACCTGAGTCAGTAGATCTCAGAGCCCTACTGGGTCTATATTCTACTAACATGTCATTTATGTATTGTGGGCCTAAACCATTCAGTGATTTGTAAACTAGTAGCAGAACTTTAAAATCTATTCTGTGGCTAACTGGGAGCCAGTGTAAAGACTTAAGAACTGGGGTGATGTGTTCT
>NC_040011.1:31634194-31702992 GCF_000972845.2 Larimichthys crocea | reverse complement strand
CATGTCATTTATGTATTGTGGGCCTAAACCATTCAGTGATTTGTAAACTAGTAGCAGAACTTTAAAATCTATTCTGTGGCTAACTGGGAGCCAGTGTAAAGACTTAGAAGTGGGGTGATGTGTTCTGATCTCTTTGTTCTGGTCAAACTCGGCTGCTGCGTTCTGAATGAGCTGCAGCTGTTTGATACTTTTTTTGGGGGAGTCCAGTCAAAAGACCATTACAGTGTCAAGTCTACTGGAGATGAAAGCATGGATCAGCTTCTCCTGATCTGTTTGGGAAATAAAGCCCTTAACTCTGGATATGTTCTTAGTTGGTAGAGGCTGTTTTGGTGACTGATTTTATGGGACTATTGAAGGTCAGATCTGAGTCTATCAACACGCCAAGGTTTCGGACTCGGTCTTTAGTTTCTAGAGACAGTAACTCAAGGTGTTTACTGACAGCAACCCTCTTCTCTTTATTGCCAAAAACAACGACCTCAGTTTTTTCTTGATTTAACTGAAGAAGAAATTTTGGTTCATCCAATTTTTGACTTGCTCTAGACAGTTACACAAAGACTCTAGAGACAGCAGTCTCTGGGGACAGCGCAAAATATATCTGTGTTGTCATCTGCCTAACTATGATAGTTGACATTAGAATTCTGCAGAATTTGACCCAAAGGCCGCATATATAGGCTGAACAAAGGGGTCCAAGAACTGACCCCTGAGGAACCCCACATGTCATAGCCACTCGTCTGATTGATTACTTCCATGGTCCCCAAATAAAACTCCGCTCCTCCAAGTAGGACCTGAACCATTCTAAGATTGTTCCACAGAGTCCTGCCCATGTTTCCAATCTGTTCAGCAGTGTGCTGTGATCCACAGTGTCAAACGCAGCACTGAGATCCAGCAGGACCACAAACTGATACTTTGCCGGGTCAGTGTTCAACCTTATGTCATTTAACACTCTAATAAGAGCTTTCTGTACTGTGGTGAGCTCGAAAAACCTGATTGAATAAATGGCTGTTTAATGTTATATATATATATTATATATAAGTCCCATAAATATGGGGATAATTTTGTCTCAGAAATATATTAATGTGTACAATTGATGTGTATACATATGCATACATTATAAATATCCAAATACAAAATACAAATTAAAAATGTGACATACAAATAAATAAACAAATTTGTATAAATAAATGTGGATTTGCAAATATATTTTCGAGATTTGAAAATAAATGTCCTGACTTTGTGTGTGGAGTCAGCATTTGTGGATCCATTTTTTGCTTTTCTCGCGATGACGTAATTTTGAGACATTCCTACCGCTCACCACGATTCACAAATAATCCACCAGATTTGAATACCAATAGCGGTACACCCTTCACCGAACATCCAGCCGATGGCAGTGTTGTGCAACGGTGCCCGTCAGTCATTTGTAGGCTATCCAGTCAGAGGACTTTTTTACAGAGTAAATGAAACTGCATGATCAAACTGGGCGGCCAGTGGATTAACTGCATGGGTAAGTAGTGTTATTTATTGCGTGTGTGTGTTATAGTGGATTTCCCCCAACTTGACAGTATAGACCTTTTCACCGTGACAACACAAACACATGTACGAACGTTCTATGGCCCTAACTTATTTCCGGTACACTTCCGCACACAACAGCACAGCAACACGGTCTGGATTAACAATAGTGGTATTTTTTGGCTGGGAACAAAATCTAGCCACTATTGTCTTAGTTTGCCACCAAAGGACAGACAACGATAAACTATTTTAAAAAAACGTTCTTTACCAGACCCTTTTAACACATTAACATTAAGACGCTATTTTAGTGGAGATCTATCCAACCTCAGGTTTCAGTCAGCTGAACAGTTTTAATATTTAGCGAGAATAATGATTTTTTTTTTTTATACAATGTGAGGGTACTCGTAGTAGGTCTTGGTCTTGTCTTCATCTCGACACTCTTTAGTCTCAGTCTTGACTTGGTCTCGCCACATAGCGGTACATATTATTCGTGCCAATATCAAGTGCGCTGCTCAAGCACATCACAGAACAGCGCTATAATTATGTGCCTCACCTCAAATGCAACCAGTGAGAGACTAGTCTAAAAACAGGTTACACTGTATATAGGTAGGCCTATGCACGGATCAAATACTTGTACAAATTGTTTGGTTGGGTGTCCGAAAACTACAAAACATCCATGTACCGATGCGTTTTTTGCAGCACTCTGAAAACAATTTGTGCTAATACTTCTCAGCTAGCGTGCAAAGTTTTAAACAAGGTAGCTACAGCAGTAACAGTTGGGGGAAATCCACTATAACACACACACGCAATAAATAACACTACTTACCCCTGCAGTTAATCCACTGGCCGCTTCCATTTTGATCATGCCGTTTCATTTACTCTTGTAAAAAGTTCTGACTGGATAGCCTACAAATGACTGACTGGCACCGTTGCACAACACTGCCATCTGCTGGATGTTCGGTGAAGGGTGTACCGCTATTTGTATTCAAATCTGGTGGCATTTATTTGTGAATCGTGGTGAGCGGTAGGAATGTCTCAAAATTCGTCATCGCGAGAAAAGCAAAAAATGGATCCACAATGCTGACTCCCACACACAAAGTCAAGGACATTTATTTTCAAATCTCGAAAATATTTTGCAAATCCACTTTATTTATACAAATCGTTTATTTATTTGTATGTCACATTTTTATATTTGTATTTTGTATTTGGATATTTATAAATGTATGCATATGTATACACATCATATTGTACACATTAATATCTTTCTGAGACAAAATTATCCCCATACATAAACAACCCCTCCTGATAAATCACATCTGATACGAGACAGCCTGTGGGCCAAAGCTTTCTATGATCTTGTTTTGTTTTTGTCTTTTCTGTATAGAACCTATTATATATTTTTTTTGCATGCATATTCACTTCAGATTTTTCTCACCCTTTCCTCTAAAGGGATTGCTGCCCTTTGCATTGAACAGAATATGTTGCACATCAGAAAGCCACTGACCCATGAGCTCTAAATATAGTAGTAGTATAAGTCTACAGAGGGTCACATCTCTTTATGGAGAAGGATGAACTTGTGTTTTATTCATATGCAGCACAACGGCAAAATAGCTCATACAGGAAGCTGTGATGTCGCTGTGTGCCTGCTCGTATAGTCTTGAACAACTTCATGGCTGATTTCAGTCCTGCTGGTAGTTTGTTCCAGTTGTGAGCAGCATAACTGCTAAATGCTGCTTTACCGTGTCTGGTTTGAACTCTGTGCTCCACTATCTGACCTGAGTCAGTAGATCTCAGAGCCCTACTGGGTCTATATTCTACTAACATGTCATTTATGTATTGTGGGCCTAAACCATTCAGTGATTTGTAAACTAGTAGCAGAACTTTAAAATCTATTCTGTGGCTAACTGGGAGCCAGTGTAAAGACTTAAGAACTGGGGTGATGTGTTCTGATCTCTTTGTTTGGCAAAACTCGAGCTGCTACGTTCTGAAGGCTGGCAGCTGTTTGATACTTTTTTGGGGGAGTCCAGTCAAAAGACCATACAGGTCCAGTTACTGGAGATGAAAGCATGGATCAGCTTCCCTGATCTGTTTGGGAAATAAGCCCTTACTCTGGATATGTTCTTAAGTTGGTAGAAGGCTGTTTTGGTGACTGATTTATTGTGACTATTGAAGGTCGATCAGTCTATCAACACGCCAAGGTTTCGGACTCGGTCTTTAGTTTCTAGAGACCGTTAACTCAAGGTGTTTACTGACAGCAACCCTCTTTCTTTATTGCCACAAAACAATGACCTCAGTTTTTTCTTGATTTAACTGAAGAAATTTTGGTTCATCCAATTTTTGACTTGCTCTAGACAGTTACACAATGACTCTAGGACCGCAGTCATCGGGGACAGCGCAAAATATATCTGTGTGTCATCTGATAACTATGTGTTGACATTAGAATTCTGCAGAATTTGACCCAAAGGCAGCCTATTAGGCTGAACAAAAGGGGTCCAGAAACTGACCCCTGAGGACCCCACTGCATAGCCACTCGATCTGAGATTTACTTCCAATGGTCACAAAATAACTCCGCTCCTCCAAGTAGGCCTGAACCATTCTAAGATTGTTCACAGAGTCCTGCCCCTGTTCCAATCTGTTCAGCAGTGTGCTGTGATCCACAGTGTCAAAGCCGCACTGAGACCAGCAGGACCACAACTGATACTTTGCCGGAGTCAGTGTTCAACCTTATGTCATTTAACACTTAATAAGAGCTGTTTCTGTACTGTGGTGAGCTCGAAAAACCTGATGAATAAAGGCTGTTAATGTTATTATATATAATATTTATATATAGTCCCATAAATATGGGGTAATTTGTCTCAGAAATATATAATGTGTACAATATGATGTGTATACATATGCATACATTTTATAAATATCCAAAATACAAATACAAATATATAAAATGTGACATACAAATAAATAAACAAATTTGTATAAATAAATGTGGATTTGCAAATTATTTTCGAGATTTGAAAATAAATGTCCTTGACTTTGTGTGTGGAGTCAGCATTTGTGGATCCATTTTTTGCTTTTCTCGCGATGACGTATTTTGAGACATTCCTACCGCTCACCACCGATTCACAAATAAATGCCACCAGATTTGAATACAAATAGCGGTACCCTTCACCGAACATCCAGCAGATGGCAGTGTTGTGCAACGGTGCCAGTCAGTCATTTGTAGGCTATCCAGTCAGAGACTTTCTTACAAGAGTAAATGAAACTGCATGATCAACATGGAAGCGGCCAGTGGATTAACTGCATGGGTAAGTAGTGTTATTTATTGCGTGTGTGTGTTATATGTGATTTCCCCCAACTTGACATATAGACCTTTTCCCCGTGACAACAAAAAACAATGTACGAACGTTCTATGGCCCTAACTTATTTCCGGTACACTTCCGCCACACAACAGCACACACACGGTCTGGATTAACAATAGTGGTATTTTTGGCTGGGAACAAAATCTAGCCACTATTGTCTTAGTTTGCCACCAAAGGACAGACAACGATAAACTATTTTAAAAAAACGTTCTTTACCAGACCCTTTTAACACATTAACATTAAGACGCTATTTTAGTGGAGATCTATCCAACCTCAGGTTTCAGTCAGCTGAACAGTTTTAATATTTAGCGGAGAATGATTTTTTTTATACAATGAAAGGGTACTCAGTTAGGTCTTGGTCTTGTCTTCATCTCGACACTCTTTAGTCTCAGTCTTGACTTGGTCTCGCACATAGCGGTACATATCATTCGTGCCAATATCAAGTGCGCTGCTCAAGCACATCACAGAACAGCGCTATAATTATGTGCCTCACCTCAAATGCAACCAGTGAGAGACTAGTCTAAAAACAGGTTACACTGTATATAGGTAGGCCTATGCACGGATCAAATACTTGTACAAATTGTTTGGATTGGGTGTCCGAAAACTACAAAACATCCATGTACCGATGCGTTTTTGGCAGCGACTGAAACAATATTGTGCTAAATACTTCTCAGCTAGCGTGCAAAGTTTTAACAAGGTAGCCTACAGCAGTAACAGTTGGGGGAAATCCACTATAACACACACACGCAATAAATAAAAACTACTACCCATGCGTTTCCACTGGCCGCTTCCATGTTGATCATGCCGTTTCATTTACTCTTGTAAGAAAGTCTCTGACTGGATAGCCTACAAATGACTGACTGGCCGTTGCACAACACTGCCATCTGCTGGATGTTCGGTGAGGGTTGTACCGCTATTTGTATCAAATCTGGTGGCATTTATTTGGAATCGTGGTGAGCGGTAGGAATGTCTCAAAATTACGTCATCGCGAGAAAGCAAAAAATGGATCCACAAATGCGACTCCACACACAAAGTCAAGGACATTTATTTTCAAATCTCGAAAATATTTTGCAATCACATTTATTTATACAAATCCGTTTATTATTTGTATGTCAACATTTTTTATTTGTATTTTGTATTTGGATATTTATAAATGTATGCATATGTTACACATCATATTGTAACACATAATATCTTTCTGAGACAAAATTACCCCATACATAAACCACCCCTCCTGATAAATCACATCTGAATACGAGACAGCCTGTAGGGCCAAAGCTTCTTGATCTTGTTTTGTTTTTGTTTTCTGTATAGAACATTTAATATTTTTATTGCATGCTATTCACTTCAGATTTTTCTCACCCATTTCCTCTAAAGGGATTGCTGCCCTTTGCATTGAAAGAAATATGTTGCCACATCAGAAAGCCACTGACCCATGAGCTCTAAATTAGTAGTAGTATAGTCTACAGAGGGTCACAATCTCTTTATGGAGAGGATGAACTGTGTTTTATTCATATGCAGCACAACGGCAACATAGTCTAATAACAGGAAGCTTTGGATGTCGCTGTGTTGCCTGCTCGTATAGTCTTTGACACTGTCATAAACTGCTCAATCCCTGCTTTGGATAGCACATCGCTCTCTGTATAGCTTACACAACACTTTAAACGTAGTAAAAACAACAAAAGATGTGCTGTTGTATCATTAGGTAAACTACATTGTGTGAATGACTGAATATGTGTTGCGTGGTGTGTGTGGTGTGTGTTGTGTGTTTGTAAGCAGAGTGTGACCTTGCGGAGCACCCATCGCAGTGTGGAAAAGAGAACCAAGCAGAGAGACAAAGCCTTATCGGAGAAAAATACGCTTGTTGCGGAAACAGCAGTGATGAAAACTGCTGATTGTCGGAGCTCCACTGTAGTTTTCACAGCATCTGCAATTTGAGCCACCAGTGGCTCAACCTGCTCATGCTCTCCTGTCGTGATGCAGTATCTCAACGCGAGCAACCAGTGGCTCTGTGACTTTTTTTGGCAGGTTCACGTTGGGTAATGCTGCTAAGGAGAAGGCCTCGTCAAATTTAATAACACCCATGTGAGGCATATTAGCTGCTGTGTTTATGCATCCGCGGCGATTGTGAAGACGCCCCCAAGTGCAGTGCTAAGCTTAAGGTAAAGCCCACTGATAATAATTTGCTGAACAGATCTCTGTCTTTCACAAGTGCAAGGACTAATGTTGCAGTTATATAGTTAGTTTCATTTTATAGTTTGTTTATAAGGAAAAATTGACATAGACAGGAAGAGGACGTAACGAGTCTACATTTGATCTTTTATGATGTTTACATGATATCTGCTTTGAACATAATTAACAAGGATTACTATCGTCCCATATTTTTCCCAGGAGTGTAGGACTGCACCACTGACAGTATAAAGAATGGACAGCGCATGCGATGCCATTTTGAAGCTCGAAACATGCAGCAATGGCCGCCGCCATGTTGATGTACTTCTTCCACCCAACGGATAATAAACATGGCAAAGATGTGGATCATCATTAGATTGGGCGGGTTGAATGACGCCTGGGGGTCAAACAAGCCATCTGTAATTGCACGTAACTGTCAATCAGAGCCGCCATGCTGTAATTCTGCTTACTTTAATTAATCTGAACAGTTTCTATAAGTTCACTCAGTACACAGTTTTTTAATGAACAGGGAATTATAGGCTCTAGAGACCAAATTGAATGTTTAGTCGACAGCCTCAATTGGCAATTAGAGGAACTGCCGTTTTGGCACTGCATTGCTTGACTACCAAACACGTAGTGCATTACCTTGCCCATGCTAAGAAGTGACTGCTTGCTGGAAAACAACAATAACTACACAGTAAAAAACGGAGTGTCAAAATGTCAGAGTCAACCTTTTTTAACCTAGATGGAGTATTTACAACTATATGCAGAGTAAATCCACTCTAAGAGTGGAGTTAAAAGTCAGTGTTAATTCTGCAGACATGCAGTGAAAATGTAACTCTACAGAGTGTTGATTAGGCGCCAGTCTACGTGACGTCTTGAACGCCCCGCTGGAGTCAGTCTGGAGAGGCGAGGCGGTCAGGTAAGTAACGTTAACATTCCCGTGTTCGCAACATTATTTAAGGATTGTTTTTCAACTAAACCGGTTTTATAATTTCATAGATGTTGATTGAGGACGGTGTGTGAACACATTAGCCCTCTATTGGATGACACGGTCGAGTACATGCAACAGCCTACTGCTAACTAACAGTTAATAAGTTCGAGATGTGCTCATAAGATGCACCTTCAGTATGTAACATGTATTGTCACATGTAAACTATGTTTAATGCACGTTGCTTGTGTTTATGCGTTTTACCTTACTGTTTATTAGCATGCTAATCGCTAATTAGCTTGAGACATACCACCACGCAGAGCGGCAACTGCCCCGCGTGGCCTCAGTTTCCGACGGTAAATGTCAGTTTGCCAAAGTGGTGACGAATAAAGTTTTAAAGTGCTTATGCCACGCGAGACACGTGTGTTTACAGCGGGCAGTCTTCACCGAAGTTCAGTCTCTTGTCAGGCTACTGCAGTCAGTGACTGTGGGTTGTGAAACGCACTGATCCCCATAGCAACACGCTGTGGTTCGAAAAATGGCCGCATGCGCACTCGGGTACTGCTGAGTGAACTCCCGGTCGTTAGCTCATAAACAGTTTCTTTTCCGAGCTGTTCTGGAACAACTCGGGATGAGTTAAATTAATTTTATGTTTTTTTAATTTTTGAGAGGAACTGGACATTTTGAGCATGTCATTTCCCAGTCAAATATCATTAAAATGTCCTATTATTCTCATACTAAGCTAGACTGTTTTGTCCTCCTGTTCTACCACCCAATGCACTTAAAATTAACTATTTTGTCTTTGTCTTATACTATTAAATTTTGCTGTCAGGGTGCACCCGAATGATCCATGTCATTTTTCCCTTTGTTTATTTTAATAGGATATGCTGCTGCGTGATTGTTTGATGGGGAGGAAGTATGTTAGGCTGTCTGACCTAACATTCGACACTTTCATGAAGAAGGTTAGTGAGGTATTTCAGGATAAAACAAAATCACAACTTTTTTCTTGGTTAATCACCCAATTCATCTTAAAAACATTCCTTTTGAACTACCTGAGTCGCTATTGTTTCGCTGTGCCTTATTAAATGGATGGGAATGACCTATTGACTTTCATCTCAACAGCATTTTGTGAGGACATGCACCCACTCTACTTATGTTTTGATACTCATCATAAGGAAATGTCTTTCCAGTTTTGTTACAATTGATATCAATCCTTTTTCTTTTGTTTACTTCAGTGGCCTAAAATTTAACATACCCGAAGGCAGGCAGCCAGACTTGAAGGTGTTTGACCAATCTGACACAGAATTTGATGGAGAATCTTTGAAGAAATAGTGAAGGAGTCACCTGGGACCTTCAAAGTTATGTTGAGCAAAGAAGAAACTAGGTAATACACGACCATTCACATAGTGCATATTAAACTTTAGGGTTGGGACATGAGTAATACAGTTCCATTTATATACGTCTGTTTTGTTCATATTATTTATACAAGATGCCTCTCTATCATCAACATCATCTCATGCTCAGCACATCTGACGATACTATCATTCTGAACTTCACAATGTCTGACCCTCCTGACGAAGCAGCTGCTGTCGAAGAAGTCAGCCTAAAAAGCCATGCCACATTAACTTTGAGGCAAAAGCCGTGAGTAGTGGGCATGTTCTAATCTGGTTTTGTTCCATTTGATGGGGAATGTTTTTGTTTTATCTTTTTCCAGTTGTACATTTGGTTTCAAAATGTCTGACTGCATATTTTGTTTTCATTCAAGTTGATTGAAATAATCCTTACATCAAAGCCTGGTGGTGAAACAATCATGCAGGAGTATGCAAAAACAAAATCACTGAAAGATGCCACCAGAAGACAGTGATTAACATTCTCACTGCTGAGAGATGACACAAACCATGGGTAGAATCGACATGTAGGCCCTAGAAACATTTTTAGTATTTGGATTGTTGTTAATTCCCCAGTTGATGACTGTATCATTGAATTCATACATTAGACACCCCCCCCCCAAAAGTGTCAGAGTGTTCTTGCGCAGGGGATAGTTGCTCTATTTCCATATGGAGGAACTATTTCACAGCAGGGATATGTAAGTAAAAAGTCCTCACTACGTTAAACACATACTTGCCCTTTGTTGACAGTATAGTCAGTCTGTGTGTATTTTTTAATTACTATAGGAACACTTACTACGACCCAGAGAGTGGGTCCGGATACCTTGCATGGCGTTTGAAAACCATCAACAAAAAAGTGCAGAGGAAAGAGTGTGTCTGTGAGCAAATCTCCCAAGTAAGTTAATCAATTACTACAGGCTTGTCCATTATCATAACTTGAATGATCGCAATTATTATGCATAGCTGTCATAATTGTTTTCATTCATCATTACGAAAACCGCAGGATGAAACTGAAACAGAAATGTCAGATTGTCATCCCTTTCCATTCCTTCCATCACTATTTTCAGTGTCTAAATATAGATGGTGCACGTTAACAGACAGTTTAACGTGGTGTAGCTAAAGAAATACAGCCGTTAAATACGGTTTAAAAATCCACGTATTTAAAGAAATGATGTAAAAGGACTGCAAGCAGAAAACAGTTAAATGCAATTATTTGTGGCAGTTATTCGTCAACTAAAAAATCATAACTGTGAAAGCCCTAGTTACATATGATATTGATGAATTGTGTAGGCAGGAGTCAATAAAATTGTGTTTTGTCTTTGAAGTTGGTGGGCCAAGCCGTGTTCAACCCAGACCCTTCACTGCTGACAAAGTGTTATCTGATGAGGATGTGGAAGCAGCTATTGCCGTTTTGAAACACTCTGCTGATGAAGACACCATCCGTGAGAAGATGAAAGCTACCTTCATTTATCGTCAGCCAATGGTCAACAATGAGAAGAGAGCAGGGGATGTGTTCTCAGTCTTCCCAAGATTTCTAGACACACCTGGACTGGTAAGACATCTCCAGTTGTTCAAAATGAGAAAGAGGCAAGTTTCCTCAGAAACAGTCCACAAACGTGGGCATCACACATGCAGTATATCTCATCACTCCTTTCTTTGCACTGTATTTTTGCATTACAGATAGAACAAGATTTCAGACTGCTGTTTGGGGAGGCCACAGCCAACAAATTCCTGGAAAAGTGGGCCAATGATCTGAAAACAAAAGTGATAACAGAAAGCCATGGACTGGTACCGACCACAGAGCTCTTGGATTTAATGCGCAATGCTGAGTCAACTGCTGAAATTGAGAATGGTATGACTGGGACTGTTTTTAATTGCTATTTTTTTGTAATTATGCCAATTAAATGTACATGTGGCGTAAATATTTCACATTTTACATATCTTACATTATTATATATTACACTGTGTCTTTTTGTTTGATTATTTCTGGAAATGGGCACAATAAGACATTTCACTGTGCATTGTACTATGTATAAAGATGTATCTGACAAGTAAGTCTTATCTTGTCTTATCTTAATGCTAATGTCTGTTGGTCTGTAGGCTGGGACAGTGACATGTCTGCTATCTTGCTGCTCCTCCATCTCCTACCACCATCTGCAAAGGGAAGGAAGAGGCCGGGGAAGGTGTCAGCATGTCAGGCTGTGCAACACCTCATCAGATTCATAAAAGTATGCTGAACAGTTGTTAAAAATATAGTTTTCATCACCTCAGTTTCATGCACAGTGATCTGTTGTAAGTGGTTGGTCACTAAGTATTGCTGTTGAATGTTTGTTTGGTTGTAGACTGGAACCAGTGTACAGCAGCACCTGGATAACATCAGCCAAAGCAGCCAGCCCTACCTCCTTGCTCAGGGGCCTGCAAGAAGCAGCATTCACACCTTCTTTATTGTGATTGACAAGTATGCCCTTCCATGCAAGGCAACAGGTTCAGTGGGAGCCCTAGACGAACTCTTTAAGGCCCATTACGTCTTTGGTACCTCTTACAGCTCTTCCTTGGCCAAGGTGACCAGGACAAAAAACAATTTTGTGTTCTTTCATGCTGACAGCCTGCATTATCCAAGGCCTTTTGACATACAAATATCATATGGAGGGAATGACTCATTTTAAAACTCTATTATGAGTAAAATTAGCTCTATAAAGTGTAATCATATTACTCTGAACAGTGTGAATAAACCTCAGTGTTAAATATTTTTACACATTTCATTGTTAATTTTGACACTAAATTGAGTAAAATTAACTCTAAAAAGTTGACACTGGCCATAGAGTCAATTTAACTCTAATTTTGAGTGGGACCAAATGTTAGCTGAAACGGAGTTAATTTCAACTCTCTTAGAGTCAAATTGACACTTTGTTTTTTACTGTGTACTGCATAGATGCTGCTAGCAAGTATTGTGTGTGTGTGTGTGTGTGTGTGTGTGTGTGTGTGTGTGTGTGTGTGTGTGTGTGTGTGTGTGTGTGTGTGTGTGTGAAAGAAGAGCAAAGAACGCCTGGAACATGTTACATAGTTTTTTAGCTGTGGTCAATCACACTCAGAGAACGCGACCTGAACTGAATCAGGGGGATCGGATCAGGTCTGGGTTCAGAGGTAAGGTTGAGTCACAAACACAGCACTAGATAAAGTTTAATATGAATCCTGTGAATTTTTCAAGAGGAGAAAGAGAATCCAGGCCAACAGAGCCTGATTATCCAAATATGAAAAGGAAGTGAAAAATCATCCGACTGTGAGCGGCTCAGCTTATTAACTGTAGGGAGCACATGAACGCTTAAGTTAGCTCTGACTGACATTTAAGGCTAGTAAGTACAGCTTGTCAGGTTCTTCCTCAAATAGTAAATGTTTCAATTTCAGACACAATTTCCTTTAAACACAAGGACATACATTTGTACTTTATGTATGTATTTTTCTGTTGTCATGTCGTTTGTTACAGCCATGAGGCAGTAAAATCTTTCTACCAAAGAAAAGTTAGATATTTCTTCACCTGATGGACAGCTTGACTCTGGCGTTGTTGCAGTTAGGTGACATACTGCTCAGTTGGCAGGGTGTTCCAGAACGACATTTACCTTCAAATCCTAACATCGCTTAGCAGACAGGCCAAAATAGCTGATTAGCTTGTGCTCATGTTGCTAAAATAGAGGCATACAGTAGATGAGCAGGGAGCGCAAGTGTTAGTTGCTCTTTAGATACTATGCAGCTCATTTACTCTTTACACATATTAGACAGCTTCAGGCTAGCACACACAGACACACACTTCACAATTAGACACTAAAAAAAGCTTTTATTTCAGTGTTGGATTTGGATTGACTAAAAGTGGTTGATTGTTTTATCATTGACGTGTTGCAGTCATTGTTCTGCTGTTGAACAGTGTAGTGTCTGTAAGTCTGTAAGTGTCCAAATTCTTTCTAAAGAATCCTCAGATGGGTGAAATCTTCAGTCAGACACTGGGGGTACAAAGCAGATTGGAGGTAACAAAAAATCAGTATCAAATATGATATATAATCAAATATACCCACAAGTGTGTCTGTGTGGTTTGACCAACAGCACAATGAGGACCTAGTGGGTTCACAGTGACTCATCAGTGAACTGTCAGTTGCAGACCCAGCATGAAGCTCGGCTCATTCTCCTGCATGCTACATTAATAACACCACAGCAGAGGTGCTCATTAATAACAATAACAGTCTATATTTAACAGTCTATATTTATATGTGCATGCACTGTGATTGAAATAGACTGTTTCACCTGTGTGGACCAGTGAACGATCAACTATCAGATATAGACAAGTTGAAAGTGTGCGGAGGCGTGAGGACAATACTGAGCGGACCAAAAACTTTAGCTTGCACTACTGAGCTGCATGCACAGCTGATGTGTTCACTGCAGCTGGCTGACATGAACACCAGTTAATACTGCACATTCAGTGCAGCTTAGAGTCAGTTTGAGGGGAATAAATTAGCTGATTCCTGGTCAATTAAAAATGTCTATATTTAGGGTGGTGCTGTGGCTGCGGCAGTGATTACATGCCTGTTTCCTCAGAATGTCTGGTTAAACGTTCTGTGTCTGACAAGAATACACTTTAAACAGGAGATTACATGTTGGTTGTGGAAAACAGCACTGACAGACTTCTTGCCCCCTTGCTCCTTCTTCCTAAATATTCATACTTCCATTTCTATCTGTGGTAGCTAGGTTGGTGATGTGAGTGAAGTCAAGAGTCAAGTCTGTCCATGTCAGACTGTGATGCTGCATATAATCACATATGAACACACACAGGCAAAAGGCATGTTTTAAGTGCATATCTTTATTCATATCTTTCTTTTGTTCAGTATGTTTCTTACTAGGTGTGGACCTACATACTGTATATAAACACATATGGTATGGTGTCAAGAAGCTCTATTTATGGCCACATTCCAACACTCCACAGGCTGTCCAATATGTTGTACACATCGCTGACAAATCAGACGGCCTTTTATTTCTTTCTTTCAACACATCTGTTTGTTTTGTTCTCAGTATTCTCTAACCACCTGTTGGTTTTTATTTGGCCACTTGATGATGCTTAAGAATTATTATATTAAATAGCTGCAGGAGAGAATTTATGCATATGAAGGAATGTTTAATTTGCGCATTGATGTGGTTAGTTTACCTGAGAGGGCCTCACTGTCCTTCACACTTGGCATAATTATGTGAGCAGACTCTGGTTGTCTGGTAACTGTAAGATGATGACCTTGTTGATGTTCCCTCCCCTACTAATGAAGCGTCTCGGCTGTCTGCGGTGCCGTGATGATACGTGACTGTGTATGACATAGAAAATTGCTTGTGTTGCTTTGGGTACATGAATACATGCTAAATCAATTTCTTCACTGACGTCAGACTTGAGAGCTGAACAAGTTTCTGTTCTCCAATTCATTCAGTCAAAATTGACCAGAAGTACAAGATCTTCCACATCGAAAATAATTTCTATGAACACATCTCCACATGATTGTAGACTCTATGTGCAATGTTTCCATTTCTAGTGCGAGCTGTATTGACATGTTATGTTTGAGCGCGCATTAGTTGCATGCAGGTAAATGGTCTGTGTGGAGAGCGAAAGAGCCAGGACAATCTGGGAGTGTTATATGATGATGATTTAGCATTGTATTAGCTTTTTTCAAAATTGATCTGCAATCATATGCAAGACTCCAGAAGAAGCTAGTTGCTGCAGTTTACTGAGAACCATCACTAAAAAGGTTTTTTTTTAAAGTCGTTTCCATAAAAAAAAAAAAAAAAAATTTAAACTATCTATATATATATATATATATATATATATATAAATTTTCTGTGTTTTGTTTCTGTGATTTTAAATGACGGTGCTCCTGAACATTTAAAATATAGAAAAGGTGCTCTGGGGTGCTATTGGGTCTAAATGGTTCTAAAGGTAAACAGAAATCTGTCTTTTTTATCACTGTCAACTATCAGACTGCAGAGGAAGCCTTAGATATCGCTTTTGATCTGTTTTCCAGATATCCACTGGCCACACCAGAAGCCTCGAAACGGTGGCCCTGGCCCTGAGAGGCCATATCATCACTGATAACAGATATTGGTTTCAAGATCGCATCAAAGGCCGATTAGTTTTGTAAAAGAAGTGAGGACTACCATTTCTTTGCATGATTTTGTCTAAAGTCTAGATATTTCAGTGCTAAAATGACAAGCCTCCGTTAATGAACAAGTCATATCATTGGAAAAGAAGAAAAGAAACAAAAGAGAATAGCCCAGAAAGGTTTTGTGTTCTATCAGATGAAACTCCTGCCTCGCTAATTCAGATTTCTGGCTGGAGATTAGACAGTACAGGTGTCAGCTGTCTGCCCTCTTGCAACACATGACCCTGTGGGTTCAAATACTGCTTAATAGAGTCAGTCTAATGAGAAGCTCTCTCTCAAATGGAGCTGCTGGACCGGGACAGATGAAGGAGTTTTTAGAAAGAAGGGTTAACCCTAGTATCTGTAAGTGTGCAGTAATTAGACATTGACAGAAACCTTGTGGATATGAGTGACCTTTGAAATCAAGCTACATCTGAGGAGTGTGGACGGATGGCACTAGGGAGGTGGAGCTGTCTGTACACAGACATGACCAGGGCATCTAAAAATCACATTTGTAATTCATGATTTTAGGAGCTGGCCCATTTATCCTGCTTTCAGAACTTGGCTTTAAATATTTTCCCCCTGGCTTCTGTTGCTGAGTTGAGACTCTTGGAAGTGTGGAATAAAATGTAGGAGAACAATGAAAAGCCTTGGTGATATAACATGGTGACTCTTCTCTTTGTTACTGAAAATTCCTATAGTATTGTTTGGCTTATTATAACCACCTTGAGCAAAAATTGAACTGAATACAGACCAGTAGGCACAGGAACAGTTTTTAGCAGATTGTTAGTGTGGACAGGGTGGACAAAGAGTTTTTCCTTTAAGAACTTTTGGAGCAACAATCCTTTTATTATTTGAGGAGAAAAGTGAATGAAATGTTCTCCGTGGAGGCTGTGGAGGTTTTGTGGACACTGTGCTACTTATCCATGACACCTGACATGTTGAATATGTTTCATTCTGTTTGCAAGGTTGATTTTTAAGAGGATTTGGAAACCTACATTCCCATGTTCAACAGTTAGCTTTATTCTTTTTGCCCATCTTTTGTTATACAGTATTTCTCTGCATGTTCATGTCACCAACTGCTTATCAGTAGTTTAGTGTAAAACGTACATCAGGAATATATATGTACACACATTATATGTGTAAATGCACGTTCTTGTCAGTGTTCTCATACTAACACTGTTTTGTAGCAAAGGGCAACGCAATGCAAGTAATATTTGACTTTGAGTGCCAAAAATACCAATGATAGAGTTGTGATCCACTTTGCTACAAACACTACATCTCTGTGTCTAGAATAATTAGCTTGGCAGATATTTTATACTTGTGTGGACCTGAAAGTTCTAAATCAACACATGTCTGCGCCCTTCAATGCAGGATCGAAACCTGCTTTGATTCAAACTCTCTTAATGTACATTCCTGTTCAATATTTATATGGGACTGTGCATGCATGCATCTGTCAGTGTACACTGGTGTACTCATTGCTAGCTGTACATGTGCATGGTTTATGCCTGTCTGTCAGCAAGGTAGGTTTTACAGCCTGTGTCTGTGCCACAAGTTCAGAGAGAGCAGCTGATCCCATGTGATGAAGTAAGTCTTCGAAGAGCGACAACCTTGTTAAAATGCATTGCAAGGGCTCGAAAGGAATAAATAAAGACGGAAGAAGAAAGGAAAGGACTGCGAAGGGAAAAAATCAACACGCTGACATGTGGTTTGTCTAACAATGTACCGCCTGCCGGGGTTTTAAAAGATTAAAATGTCTGAGGTTCATTTCTTTTTGTTTCTCCTCATTAGGACATGTCTTGTGTGACTCATTGTCAAGAGCGTTTGATACTGTTAGATTTTGTCCCTGTTGATAGCGATTTGCATTTTTCTTTGGTGAAACATCTTGTTCCATGTGTCACTACAAAGGATTGGATCCTTTTTACTGAGATCCCTTTTTTGTTGCACTCTTCTTTCCCCTCTTACTGCCAAAACCGAGTTTCTTTTCTGCTGGATTCAGGATGTTATAATCTGTGTACCACTCTGTGTCCCCACTATTTGAGAAGAGGGAACTAAAAAGGAAATATGCACCATGTGGTTGCATTTAATCAGCAAAGAACACGTGAAGTGCAGTCAGTCTGGATCCTCCACCAAAGAACAAAAGATGTCATACAAGCAGGTGGAGGTAAAATGAAAGACTGCAGAGATGAAATGTCATCCTTAATAGTGTCGCTGGTCTCTGGTGGGATCCACTACATTGGAACCTCATTAGAAGAACATGACGGCAGAGATGGAAGTAAAGGTAACAAGAGACCTTCTGCCTGTACACAGGTTAATCAAAGCGGAAAACAGAACCACTCTCACCAATTCAAAGATACATGCTCTAACTGTGTCACAGTAATGCTTAAGCTGCATTAGGCCTGTTTATAGCAGAACCTGGATTTCTTGATTCAAGCCGGGGAAGAACTCTGAGTTCTGGAGCAGCAGCATGTGATAGAAGCACGATGCCTTTGAACATTTGGCTTGATATGCAACATCGAGAGAAAAAAGCAAATCATCCTTGAAGTGCGGGGACCAGAGCTTGTTGGCACAGTTTGTACTCTTGTACAGTTCTTCAAAAGTATTTATCTATTGAGATTAATATTAAGATCAAGAGAAGGCTTAAAGTCTTGGGCATAAACTGGTATCTCTTTCATTCTCGTAACACCTTTGATTAAAAAGTTATTAGGCAGCAAAGGCACCCTGAAACACAATTTGCACCAAGTGTGAGGAATGTTGTCACTATGAATAAGTTGGATGTTTTATTAGAAAATAAGTAACTCAAGTGCAGGTGTGTGTTCAAACTGCTTCTAATATCAGCAAGACAAATCAATGGTGTGTGAACATGACCATGGTGCTAAGAGAATCTGACTGCACTTACACTAGACCAGTGATTCTCAACTGGGGGTCCACGGACCCCTAGTGGTCTGTGGTATAATTGCAAGGGGTTAAAATATCTTTAAATAAATAAATGACATTTATATAAATGACATTATTTTATTCAAATGTGACTGAGTATATATAAAAATATTTGCAGGAAGCTGATGTGGTAAAACTAACTAAAAGGTTAGCGCTCGAAATTAAGCTAATGTTACAAACAAACGAAGTAGATGATAAGCACAGTTACACGAAGAAGAAGAAGAAGAAGAAGAAGAAGAAGAAGACATTTCAACTTGACAAGATGGAGAGATGGCTCAAATTTAAAAAAAGACCGCTTGTTTCGGACGAAGCAGACTTTGGGCAAAGAAAAGAAAAAAGAAAACAGAGAGCAAGAAGAGACTGTATAAAGAAGAAAGAATACGTCATGTTGGGATTTACTGCAACTGATTTGGACCCTCAGCAGCCTCTGTGTTTTTTATGTGGAGAGGTGCTTTCTGACCATGGCATGAAGCCGGCACACATGCAGCGGCATCTGAGCACCAGGCATCAATCTTCAGTGGACAAGACTGCTGACTTTTTCCACGCAAAAATTTTTCGAGTTCAAGGAGGCGCAAAATCACATGTGCACTGAAAGTCAGACTTCAGCAACTTCCCTCCAACCTTGACAGACGCTGTGAAAGTCAATAACTTCAATAAATCACGACCTCTCAATTCAAGACTGTTCCACAGGCTGTGTGAGGAAATGGGCAGTGACCATCATTAGCTGCTGCTACATACAGATGTACGTTGCTTATCAAGGGGGAAAGAGACTATTTGAACTGAGACAGCACAGATTTCCGTGATTTCAGAGCATGGACATCATCTGGCTGCTGAACTTGAAGACCAGGGGCCTCATGTACAAAGCATGCGTACGCACAAAAAAGTGGCGTACGTCCTTTCCCACGCTCACGTTCAAATGTATCAAACGTGAAACAATCGTAGAAATGTGCGTGCCCCACGCCAATTTCATAGCTGTCGTACGCACGTTTCTACAGCTATTGTTCCTTTGGCGACACTTAGAGGTGAAGCTGGGAAACTGTTAATAATGTGAAAACAAGTAGTCATTAGAGTGATGTGCACATCAGAGACACACTTATGAACTATTAACACACGCAGGTGTTTGCAATTATATAAGTGGATATAAAAGCATGCGCAATGTGATTAAGAAAATGATATTAACAAAGACAGCGTTAGCGTTGTTAGAGGACCTTGCAACGGACCGCCGTGAGCGATTTAAGGAACGCAAGGATTTACTTGCAAACCATGATAATTGGCTCATAAGCCGATTTCGGTTACCAAGGCCAGTGTTACTGGAGTTACTGCAGAGCTGCGGCCGGCCCGAGAGCGCAACGGGGGCCGGCGGGCCGGCTGCCTGACTGCGCTGGGGTTCCCGGCAACAGGGGCATTCCAGCGGGAGCTGGCCGATCGGTCAGGAGTGTGCCAGTTAACCCTGAGCCGAGCCATGCCAGCTGTGTGGGACGGAATCATCCGAATGTCTTCCTGGTACATCAGATTCCCATACAGTGCTGTTGAACAGGCCGACATTAAAGCACAGTTTGCAGCGAGAGCCGGTTTCCCTAATGTAATCGGAGCTATTGACTGCACACACATTGCTATAAAAGCGCCATCACAGGATGATTTTTTTTATGTTAGTAGGAAACATTTTCATTCCATCAATGTTCAAATCATATGTGATGCGCGAATGCAGCTAACTAACATCGTGGCAAGGTGGCCTGGTTCAACGCACGACTCATTCATTATGACTAACAGCATTGCTGAGAACAGGCTGGAGGCTGGCACGGTGCGCGATGGGTGGCTTCTATTCGTTTAATTGTCCCGTATGTAACGCTGGATTACATACGAAACAATTAAACGAATAAACTCTTTACTTACCCAGAAGCCGTGCCAGTGTGCCAGTGCATATTTGGGCATGTGCGCATTCAAATATCATGTTTTTGGTTTTCTTTATTTTCTGCTGGTGAAATTAGAGCTGCAGAGCTTTCTAACAAGCCCCTGATTGTCTCCCTGTGTTCAGTATTCTTGTCAGTAAAAGCGGGCGTAAAATGTCAGCCGCAGCGCCACACCTGTCCACACCTGTGTGTGCGCTGCTCGGATCCCACGGCATTTACAGCCTCACACACACGCTCCCACTCACTTTTTTTTTGGGTCATATTTATCCCTGTTGACAGGGAACCAAACAGAATCTCCACTTCATTCACTAGAATCTTTAGCTCAGACTCTGTGAAATTCATTTTCTTTCCTTTGTTCATCGCGTTATCTGATCGGACAAAGAGGTGAATCTCAGGTCCAGGGCCTATTTAAATAGATTTGCATATGTAAATGGGGCGTGGACAGGGAGGAGTTGCACGTGCGCTCAATTCCACGTTGATTGGGATGTACAAAAGAAACGTGCTTGGATCCATGCGAACGCACACTTTGATACATCTGAATATTTTTGTGCGTACGACAGTTTCTGGGTTCTGGCGTACGGCAAGTTTCAGTAGGAAATCCACGCAAGTATTCGTACATGAGGCCCCAGATGTTTTTGGCCCTCTAAATGAGTTGAACACAAGCTTGCAAGGTAATGACAAAACTGTTCTTCAGGTGTATGATAAAGTTTCAGCATTCATGAGGAAAACTGACCTCTGGTTGAGAAGGTGTGAAAAGGGGGATGTCAGTAATTTCCCCCATCTTAACTCTTGGATAGCTGACATTAAACAGAACATGAAACAGAACATTTGAAAACTGTAAAAATGCACCTGGCCAAACTGACAGCTGAGTTTGAATCCTACTTCCCAGACATTGAGGACATGTGTACCAGACTTGACTGGATACGCAGGCTGTTCATGCACAGCAGCATGGATACAGCTCCAGAGCAACCTCCTCATTGACCTGTCTTCAGACAGTGGCTTCAGACTGAAGTTTTCAGAGACATTACTGACACAGTTCTGGTGCTGTGTGGAGAAGGAGTACCCGGAGCCTGCAAAAGAGGCTCTCTACCGGTTGCGGCCATTTGGGTCGACATACTTGTGTGAGGTCACTTTCTCAGCGCTGACACACATAAAGACCAAACACAGAAACAGGCTTCAACTGAGAGAAGTATCATCACAGCTGTTGCCACTATTCAACCCAGGTTACAGAAACTCATGAGTGGCAGACAAGTGCAAGTGCAAGTGTCTCACTGACAGTTACACAGCACACCTCACTACACCACACCCAAGTGACACAAAAACAGAAGTGAGGATGCTTTGCTTTGATATCACACACACACACCATCTGCCTCTACAGATAAAACCAAGATTTAATTATATAATTATTATATTATATTATTGCTTAATTATATATTATATTCATTGAGATTTCATACTTATGTTTGGTTTTGTTCTTAAAGAGTGCATAAAAATGTATTCCATTCATATTTCTGAAAGCTACCATATAAAAGTTCTGTTTTGTTCCATAATGTTCAAAAGATGCTGCATAAAATGTATGCAGATAGGATATTTATGCCATACATATCTTGTTTTGTTACATATTTCTGGAAACTGCATAACTATGCTGTTGTGTTGTGAATAGAGTGAATAAATTCCTTAATGCATTATTTAATTTATTTATTATTATTTAATTTAAAATGCAGTTTCTACTGTTTCTATCAAATTGCAAATTTGGGGGGGGGGGTCCTCAGGGTCGATCAAAAATATGCATGGACCCCAAAAAGGTAGAGAACCACTGCACTAGACTATGTCATGATGCAATGGTGGATGCCATTGATGTATCTGTGGTAAAAGTACAAAGTCCAGAAAATGGACTACAAAACACAAATCTGAGATACTTCTCAGCCTGGAGAAAAATATGACTTCATTATCTACATCAGAGTTAAAAAAATAAATAAATATTTGTCCACCTGTCATGAATGGCTAAGCGCCACCCATTCTCCTTGGCTATAGGAGGCCGGACCAAGATGGCGGCGCACGCAGTTGCAACGGCCCAGGGTCTTACTAGTCAGTGGCGCGTTTCGTTAAAATGAGGTGTCACAGTGAAAATGGTCGCACACCTTCAATCATATTTAAACATATTAGTAAGTCATGCATATCGATACGATATAGTAAGTTATGGCAAAACATGGATGATTAACTATCAACAGTAACTTCCATTATGATCTGCAACAACACTGGATGTCAGTCACAGTTTTTTTGTTGCTGCCGCACGGATAGCATTATCTCTTTTTTCTTTCATTTAGGATGGTCCGGTGTATCCTATGCTAAAGGAAATAATAAAGGAAGCACTGAAGCACCTTTCTTTAACGGTATGAGAATTCAAACAGCTCTTATCATGGCGGCTGTGTAAATACTTAAGGTCATTTCACACATTCAAAATTGACTATTTGACTGGTCTTCATTGTTTCAAGGATAAGTGCTTTTCTTGTTTTGTCTTTCAACTTCCTGTTCACCAGAAATAAAAATTTGTTGCTGTTTGTTGTATTATAAAACGGCTCAGATATTGAAGTTATCACAAACAGCAGGAATAACTTACACAGCTTGAAGAAAATTAGAGACTTTCTCCCACCCTGCTGTGGGATCAGCTAGTCATGGCGACTGGTCAGACGGTGTTGGTGATGTATTATTTATTTCCAAAAAAAGATGATATCAAAGGGAAGAAAAATGAACTAATTATTATGTTATTCTCAATTTGTTCTAATAATATTTACAGACCAACAGATCAAACATCAAAGCATTTTATGAGGGGCAGCTGTGGCTTGGAGGCAGAGCGGGTCGTCCACTAATCAGAAGATCGACAGTTCTTCCGCTTCGATCTCCTCCAGTCTGCATGTTGAAGTGTCCTTGGGTAAGATACTGAACCCCAAATTGTGCCATCAGTGTGTGAATGTGAATGAATGGTTAGCTCCTCAAACTGATGAACAGTTGGCACGTTGCATGGCAGCTAATGCCATCAATGTATGAATGTGTGTGAATGAGATATGTACTGTAAAGCGGTGGTAGTGGTTTGAAGACTAGAAAGGCGCTATATAAGTACAGTCCATTTTGTGATAAGTTCAAATAATGTTAATAACTGAACTTGTGTATTATCATGCTGAACTGAAGTATCAGTGCTCTTGCAATTTTCCATCATCAAGGTGTGATAAGGCGCTGTACATGTGCCTAATCTTCATAGGGACTGGGGCTCACAATCCCCAGATGTACATAAAGAGGCAGACAGGAAGTGGACTGATGCCGGTTTGAGTTGAGCACATTTTGTGACTCAAACAACAGTCACAAAACAACATGGCTGTCAGCATGTGGCATGTTGTATTGACGTTCATTGGTTCAGAGTTTGAAGTTGTCGAGCAGTGTATGTCTTTGTGTTACTGCTTTACTCAGATATTTGTAAAAATAATTTACAAGAACAATTAAAAGTGATATTCAACAAAGTGAAATGTAAAGAATAAAATCGCATAACTTGAACATACATTTTAGAAAAACTAGAAACAATTTCAAAATAAAAAAAGCCCCTGTGTAGTTTTGGAGTGAGGCTCAGGATAAGTGTAGGTATGCTCAGCTACAATATATCTTTTTGTTTTGTAAGATGATAAAGGAACTCAACAATTATTTGATACTCCAAAGTTAACACACCAGAAGGTCATGCAGCAAAAACAATATATGGTCATGTATGCGGTGTGCACATTTAGAGATACATATGAGATAGTACAGGCACAGCCTCACTGTTTTCTCTGTGTTTATTTATTTATTTTCAGTCCCCCCAATGTCTGCCTGGAGATTTCGCCCTTGGTGCTGCAACGGTGAAAAACCTACTGAATGGGTTGCAGCACAATGACGTGTTTGCTCTTCTCTTCCTTTTCACTGAAACAGTTGTAAATTATTGTTTGCGCTGATTTCAGAACGGTTGCCTAAAATCTGAAAATGCTTGCTAACACATGAGCTTCTTGTTATTCTTTATGCATGCTTGTGCTGACAGACCTAGAGCAGTAAGCTTAAAATGACAGAGATGGTTCCGCTATGTTCTGTGTCAAAAGCACTGGGATATTAAACCCCCGGGTAGAGACCAGCCTTACTAAAGCCAATGTTTGTCCAGTATGGTATGAAGTAGACTGTATTCTCAGTGGTCAGGCTGCTATTTGTCCATGCATTTGCGAACTGCATATAAAAGGCAAAATGCATTACGCTGTAGAGGAGACAAAAGTCCCAGTCAAAGATTTCAAATCCAGAGAAAATGGACAGAAATAAAAGGTTAATCCTCTGTGTGTGACTGTATCTGTCGGTGCCTCTTTGTATGTGATGTGTGTGAAGATGCAAAGACTGTGTGCGTACAGACAAAGAGGGATTTGATTTGTCTTTGAGCTGTGAGGTTTGGAATTATTGCTGTGAATTTGAGCGAGGCTGAGCTGGAAGATCAGACCGCTTCCATCAGGAAACCCAGCTAATTCTGGAGGAGTTTACACTGTAGGATTAAGAGACCCAAATTAGAGATTAGAAGACATATGCCAAGGGAGGAGGAACAAAGCAGTAAACCAAATGCCACCTCACCCTGTTAACACTACTGGATGCTGTCCCCACGAGATCCCAGAGAACCCCTTGACGACTAAGAAAGTAATTCAGAAGGAAATCAAAAATGAGTTCGCTCCACTGGACAGTCTTGCTAATAGCCAGCTTGACATCGGCTGAAGTTGCCTTTTCTCCAACCTACTGTGACAGAAGAACGTGTCTCTGAACACTCAGATGTGCCATGTGCCTGACACATACAAGCATAATTATTCAGGGGCTTTGCTAAGAATAAAGACTGTGTGGATCTTTATCTTTCATGGTTCTTTCAGGTGTTTCATTGTTAATTACCAGAGTTGGGCCCAGTGGTCACGGGTGTCAAAAGAAGAAATTAATTGACGAGTTAACACTTGATTTTGTGTATTTAGTGGCCGGTAGTTGCATCACCAGCGCTGTGCAGTGCTTTTATGAACAAACAGAGGTGAAACTGCCACTAATCTCTACCCACTGATCAAAAACCGCCTTTGTGAGAAGACTAGGGGGCAGTATTAGAGAGTTTATTCAGCCCATTGACGCGTTGTGCTAATTAGCAAAAGTATTTTAGAGAAGAGACATTACAGGGGAATTCTCATCATCACTCATGTCTCCATCTCTGTAGTTAAATGAAGTGTTATCTTTCATGTAGGCGCGGGGAAGAAAAGAGAGGGTCGGGGTGTGGGTTTGTCAGCCAGCGTTCAGGGCACTGAATTTTTTATGCCTCCCTCCCACACTCAGGTTGAAAGGACTACCGCATTGGCAATAGATCTCAGTCCAATTTACTGCCACTGGAGATGCTTGTTTTTCTTACACTATTTCACTTATTCACTATATTCCTCTTCCTTCCTTCCACCCCCCCCTTCACCCTCCTAATAACAACACTATTCATCCTTCTGTCTCCTGACCATAGTTATTTATGCACCAATGGTGGGGCGTCAGTACCAATGCCAAGACAATTACGCCGATGGCTCCAGCAGCCATGTTTAAAAGCGTTGTGTGTGTTCCAGATCTGGTGGTGCCTGGCAGGAGGGAGCCAGAGACGAGGCCAGCACTGGGTGAAGGAGACACAGTTTGAGCACGCTGAAAAATTTCTGATGATCCACACACAATGTCGACAGCCAGGCATGGAGTTGAATTGCAGCCACGTTGCTCTAAACATATGAAGCACAGCTATTATAGAGTCTCAGCCCGGCTCACTCAAGGGAAAGGGGCTGTGGAGGTCAAGCAGGGATCATTAAACTTACTGTAGCTGATGCTGCTGCTTATCTGCCCAGAGAGGAGAGAGAAGACTGAGGGGAAGAAAGGATAAAATGAAAACAACAAACGTAAAACCTCAGAAGAGTTCTTTTATATGAGCCCGATTGACATTTCAAACTAGAATGAGCTGATTTTTTTTCAGACCTGCTTATTGGATTCTGTGGCTGAGGAAAAAAATCATGTCTTCAGAATGTCAGATATGCATTTGTTTCTCGCTTCAAAGATTCCAGAGATTCAGGTTGTGTATCCAATCTCATTCCACACAATACATCAGCGACAACAAATGGTATTCACTTAATCGACAGTGATAGTCTTATTTCTTGATAGAAGCATTGGCTTTTATTAAAAGTACTTGACATGGGAGAGGAGTTAGTGTGCTGAATGAAATCAATGAGAGCTGATTCTGTAATGAAATATTATATATCATTCACTTTCACTCTGTGAAAGACACCACTAAGATAATCTAGATAATTGTAAAGCAATCTTTGCAAAAAATAACAGTAAACTAGAGTGTCTTCCACAGTTGTCTTCTGAGTGTGTTTTAAGGATTTCCAGACTTTTTTAATTTGTTGGAAAACCAAGGTTCTAGGTATGAATGTAATTCATAAGGATATCGCTTACTTTTTGAGGTTCTGAATATTTTTGAGTATATATATATACATATTGTACAATTTACAATTACAATGAATGATAAAATGACAATGAATCACAATGAATGATAAAATGACAATGAATTACAATGAATGGTAAAATGACAATGAATTACAATGAATGATGAAATAACCACAGTAGCAGATATGGTAGCAATAATGACAGTAATAATATATGTAGTGGACGTCATGCAGCACCACAGCAGCAGCCACGATCCACGAGAACCTGCTGGACGACAGAGCACAGAAACTCTGGGGAATAAGTTTAGTTAGTAACATGCATTAATGAGACATGTATGTTTACAGATGGTAAGAGGGAGAGAGAGAGAGGGTTTTCGGTAAGGGAGATGTGACTGCATAATCAACCAATACCGTGCCTGGCTAGGCATAACCCTGGGGGGAGGGGGAGTCCTCCGGCAGTCTAATCCTATGGCAGCATAACTAAGGGATGACCTGAGCCAGCCCTAACTATAAGCTCTATCAAAAAGGAAAGTCTTAAGTCTATTCTTAAAAGCGTTGACCGTGTCTGCCTCCCAAACCCAGAATGGTAGTTTGTTCCACAGAAGAGTAAAGTAACTAAGTCTCTGAGGTGTTTGGGTCCAATTACAAGAACTTCAGTTTTGTCTGAATTTAACATAAAAAAAATTGTAGGTCATCCATATCCTGCATGCTTGGAGTTTAGTTAACTGATTGGTTGCATCAGGCTTGATCGATAAATATAATTGGGTGTCGTCAGCATAACAATGAAAATTGATAGAGTGATTCCTAATAATGTTCCTCTAAGGAAGCATATATAAACTAAATAGAAGTGGTCCTAGCACAGAACCTTGTGGGACTCCATGACAAACTTTGGTCTGCATGGAGGATTCATCATTGACGTGAACAAACTGAGATCGATCTAAAAAATACGACTTAAACCAGCTTAGAGCGGTTCCTTTGATGCCAATTTGATGTTCTAGTCTCTGTAAAAGAATTTGATGGTCAGTGGTGTCAAATGCGGCACTAAGATCTAACAGGACAAGTACAGAGATGAGTCCTTTGTCTGATGCCATTAGGAGGTCATTTGTAACTTTGACTAATGCGGTCTCTGTGCTATGATGCACTCTAAATCCTGACTGAAAATCCTCAAATAGACTATTGTTATGGAGAAAGTCACACAGCTGATTAGCTACAGCTTTCTCAAGTATCTTAGACAGAAAGGGAAGGTTTGATATCGGTCTGTAGTTGGCTAAGACCTCTGGGTCTAGAGTGGGCTTTTTAAGAAGAGGTTTAATTACAGCTACCTTAAAGGACTGTGGTACATATCCTGTTAATAAAGACAGATTAATCGTATCCAATAACGAATTACTAACTACAGGTAAAACATCCTTGAGCAACCTGGTTGGGATGGAGTCTAAGAGACAGGATGACGGCTTAGCTGCAGAAATGATTAAAGTTATTTGATGAAGGTCGATGGGGGAAAAACAGTCTAAATACATATCAGGTTTTACAGCTGTTTCAAAACTTGCTGTATCAGAATGCAGATCAATGTCTGTTGAGGGCAAGAGGTGATGGATTTTGTCTCTAATAGTTATAATCTTATCATTAAAGAAGCTCATGAAGTCATTGCTACTTAGACCTAAAGGAATAGATGGTTCAGTAGAGCTGTGATTCTCTGTTAGCCTGGCTACAGTGCTGAAGAGAAACCTGGGGTTGTTCTTATTCTCCTCAATTAAAGAAGAGTAATAGGCTGCTCTGGCATTACGGAGAGCCTTCCTGTATGTTTTGAGATTATCTTGCCAGACTAGATGAGATTCTTCCAGTTTAGTGGCACGCCATTTGCGTTCAGATTTACGTGCCTCTTGCTTTAATTTACGAGTCTGCTGGCTATACCATGGTGCTAGCCTTCTTTGTTTAATTGTCTTCTTTTTCAGAGGTGCAATAGAGTCCAGAGTTGTCCGTAATGAGCCAGTAGTACTATCAACAAGATGATCTATTTGTGAGGGGCTAAAGGAAGCAAACAAGTCCTCTGTTACAGTTAGACATGGCATTGAATTCAATGCTGAAGGAATCACTTCCTTTAATTTGGCTACAGCACTATCAGATAAACATCTGCTGTAGGAGTTTCTGCACAAAGGCTTATAGTCCGGTAGTATGAACTCAAAGGTTATTAAAAAATGGTCAGACAGAAGAGGATTCTGTGGAAAGACAATTAGATGATCAATTTCAATGCCATATGAGAGAACAAGATCAAGAGTGTGGTTCAGACAATGAGTCGGTTTATTTACACTTTGACAGAAGCCGATTGAATCTAATAAAGAGATAAACGCAGTACTAAGACTATCATTGTGGTTGTCCACATGAATGTTAAAATCACCTACAATAATTACTTTGTCTGTTTTAAGCTTCAAGCCTGATGCAAATTCTGCAAATTCAGATAAAAATTCAGAATAAGGACCAGGAGCTTGATATACTGTAACAAATAAAATTGGCTGTGATGTTTTCCAGGTTGGGTGAGTGAGGCTAAGAACAAGACTTTCAAATGAATTATAATTTAGTTTAGGTTTAGGATTTATAGACTTGAGTCAAATGGCTCCAACTCCACCACCTTGACCAGTATTTTGAGGAACATGAGTATTATAATGACTGGGAGGAGTGGATTCATTTAAGCTAACATATTCATCCTCCTGCAGCCAGGTTTCACTGAGGCAGAACAAGTCAATATCATAATCAGATATTAATTCATTGACTAAGACAGCTTTAGATGACAAAGACCTGATATTCAGGAGTCCACATTTAATTCTCTTATTTTGGACTGTTGGAGATGTTGATTTAATTTGTATTAAGTTTTTATGATGAACTCCTCTTCTGTTTGTTTTATCTTTAAATAATGTAGGTGGACGGGGGACAGACACAGTCTCTATACTAAAGGACTGGGTGGGCAACTGCTCTAATGGAGGCGCAGAGAAGCGTGTAAGACTGCAGCTCTGCTTCCTGGTCTCAACTCTGGGTTGTCGACATGGTTTTGGTCAAATCATCCCTACATCCCTTTGCCCATACAGTCACTGTCTACATCAATGTGAACATCAGATTAAAACAATCTATTAAACTGCAACAGTATTTGGAATCATTATGCCCAACCATTGAGAGTCTGGGCAAGTTCTGTGTTGGGCCTGGGCCCATTACAACCATCAGGAGCCCTGCAAGAATTTCAGCTGCTTTTATCAGTCATGTTGATTCCTTCTGGGCCAGAACTCACCTGTAAAAAGAGATGGAATTGAACAGAAAAGACACTGAGCTAATGATTTTGAACTTTACCCACTGTTGTTGTTCATAGCAGGACTTCACTGATGCAAAAACCAGCTCGACCCCACTGAACCCAACTTTTCATACAGATATTATAACACTAGTTCTATGCAATAGCAGGCCTCCTGCTGGCAATGTTATCTAAAGAATTTAACTGATTAAAAAGTAAACGCTGAGGTATAAAAACACTAAAAAACTTATGATTATGAAACCTGCTCCTGTAAATTGTTCTGATGCACTAACTTTGGTCTTCTTAACACAAGGTCCCTCTCTAACAAATTCTTTAGTATCTGTCATCTTCTTTTTGTTAACTGAAACCTGCCTCAGTGAAGATGACTTCATTCCCCTGATTGAATCCACAACATCTAATTTTATAATCTTTTTCAATAAACCTAGATCAGGTCAGGGCTGACATTTATCTATAGAAAAGATTTTAACTGCACGGTGATTACACATTTCTTTGTGGTGCTGTTTGCATTGTGATCTACAGACCTCCCAAGTCAAATGTTAATTATATCTCAGGCTTTTCAGAGCTGTTGTCTATAAGTATGTTGAAATAAGATAGATTTATTTTTATTTTTTTATTATTTTAATATTCATGTGGGTTGTCTTTCAGATCCACTGTCCATTGATTTCATGAATCTAAATGCACTCAAAAGGACCTTGTTTTTTCATTCTGTATTTTGTTTGGATACCTTGGAGGCAAAAGAAAACCACAAATTTGATCACCAAACCATCAATATATATTAACTATAGACCTACCATTTAAGTAATGCAAGTTTTCTCACTCCTCTGGCCTATCAAGGCTTACACATTACAGCTACTAACAGTGATGCTGCGAACACAGGTGAATTTTAATTTTTTAATTAATTAAACTCCGGAATAAAAATTATGTTTCCATTTTGGATTCTATTGTTCCTTTCATATGTAAACCAAATGCATGTCCACAACTTAACAAGCACTATAAAAGGACAGCCGTAAGGCAGAGCAAAAGTGGAAATCAGATAAACAACTTGCATCTTTAAAATCTTAAAAATATAATGTGTGCCTATAAAACAGCTGTTAAGAATGGAAGCATGTTTTTTTCTTTGACAATTTAGTTACATACCTCCACTATAACCTTAGGGTGCTATGCAGCACCATAACTTATGTCATTAATCCCTCCTCACATTGTGCACCTCAGTGCAGCTCCAGTAGATGTGAAGATTTTCTATTGTTACAATAAGCAGACATCAGACCTTAAGGAAACAATAAAAGGAATGAAGTCTAAAAATCCCAACACACATTCATAAAAGGGCCATTGACACTGTGAGTCCCTCAACAGCTCATTAGTCACTGGAAACTTTCCTTCCAGTTACTATTGTGCTATTGTACATCCACTTTTAAACTCCCTTTAGCAAACCTTGATCCTGTCACTCCCACAGCCCACTATATGCTTATAATATAATAGTTCCAATAGAACCTTCTCATTACTGGCAACTTTTCATCATTCTGGGTTTATACAACTTGTGGAGTGCCACCAGGTTCCATTCTGGGTCCAGTCCTTTTCTTGGTTTAGATGTTTCCTTAAGGCGCATAATGCAAAAACAAATCCGGTCTCATCATGGCTATGCAAATAACACCCAGTTTTATATACCCATCAATCTTAATGATTCCAACTACATTTAGTCTGCAAGCATTAGTGCACAATTCTGATTATTGCTCAGATCTTTAAAAAAAAAAAAACATATGGTCACTACCCGATTTCAGTGTGAACTGTTCACGGCCCTGACACTTGCACATGCAAAAACAATAAGATGCCACATGCGGCATGCCACTGAAGTCGGCATTTATGGTATCATTCCTAAGCTGATGTGCAGTGGAAGAAAGCAAATTCAAAAGAAGATGATAGCAAGGATAAGGATGAGGAGAAAGATATTCCTAATCAGGGCATTTTGTGGAGCAGCAGCTGCTACATTTGTACAGAGGTTTGTGTGGATGCAACACATACCGGTTACAAAATTACCCCTCAAGTTTTGCTAGCATAGATGATTCATCAAGCACCTACGAGTTCTGACACCTCGCACTGACTTCCTCCGTCACAGCTCTCTATTCACCAAGTGACTCCTGCCATTGTTTCAAGTTTATTTCATTATAAGCAAACAATTTTTGCGTCAAAGCGCTTTACAAAGTAGCTTATCTATTTTTGTGTATGGGAGAGAAATGCATCATAATTAATTAATTGCAAATAAAGGAATACTAATGTTAATACAAAATGGTTATTATATTCAGCCATATTCATATTTCAGATTAGAGGAATATAAGTAAGTTATATAGGAATATATTTTTCAGTTCCAGTAAAATAATTAATTTAGATTTATTTGACTGTCTGAATAGTGTCACATGGGAAGGTGGGGAGTTCAGCAATGGACCCAAGCGCAGGTAGGTGTAGGTACACAAAAGCTAACTTTAAAAACAAAACAAACTGTGAGGGATGAATGTAAAACAGCACAGGAGAAAAAACAAAATAAAGAACACAGATGAACCTAAAGGCAGCTGGAAATTCAGGCAAAAGGGCAGGGTCAAGAAACAGAAAAAAATACAAAACTGGGAAACATAAAACACTAGGAAAAACGCTGGGGAGTCAAACACAAAGAGGACACACTGAGAAACAAGACATATACATCTATACACACACAAACCCAACAAACAAAAGAGCAGGAACACAGAGACAAACACAGGACCAAGGGACAGACACAGGCAAGATACAAAACCGGGAACCAAGAATATACTGGGAAAAACACAACAAAGTACTGTAGGATCCACACAGAAACAAGGCATAATACACACAAACACAATGGACAGACAAGGAAACAAAGGAAACACAGGAACTAAATAGACATGCAGTAGACCAGGGGAAAGGAAGTAGAATAAGACAAGACACAGACAGGGAAGAACTACAAAATAAATCAGGAAACACAAAACAAACTGAAAACTGTAACAAATAGTCTATGTTTAATCAGTCTGCTAAAATTACAACTATGATGACCAATTACTCTGAAAAATAACATTAACTCATGCTGGAGATGACTAAATCTTACCTTTATCAGCTACCTGGATATACTTGACCATGCTGAAAGGCCTCTGACAGTGACCTCTGTGTCTGTGCTGAGGGTCTGGTTCTGGTTCTAAGGGGACCCCCCTCCTCCATTCTCTGTTCAGTTTGCAGCTTGGAGTTCTCTTTTGAGTGTGTCTTAATGTGTTTGTATAAATTGTTGGTGTTGCCACAGCATTGGATTTGTTTCCTGCAAACACAGCAGCTTGCAGTATTTCGGTCTGCACTAGCTGTAAAATACTTCCAAACAGCGCACCCCTTTCTCTGTGTCTGTACCCCTTTGCAAGGCGCTGCTGTGTTATGTAACTGCATGCTGGGAATTAACTCACAGTATAGCAGGAGATGAGGGGGAGGGGCAAAGAGCGCATGAGCAAAGTGAGAGGAGCGTTGATACACAGGAACAACCACTATGCTTTGATGGGAGTTGTGTACTGAACTTACAGAAAAGGAACTTAAACTTAAGTATCAATCTCATCGCACAAGTATATATTAAGTATAAAAGTAAATTGATACTATGGATATTTTAGATAAATCACCACTAGTTGGATGTGAGAAGTTCTGAAATTATGTCATGAACAGGGGAATTAGCTATAGAGACCAAAACTGTTGTCTGTACCTGTAAAGATTTATGAATGTTTATTTCTGCTGTGAAGTTGAATTAATTAGCAGCCTGTCTCAAGCGTGCACGCGAGGAATTACAGTTTTTAGCACTTCTGCATTGGCTTCATTTCCCAGAACCAGAGGCTGCTGCTTGGACAAGCCCTGAAGTGAACAGGAAGCCATCGAAGGGAAACTAAGAAATTGCAAATGGTAGCCTGTGGGATGCTTAGGTAAAGTGAATTAAAGTAGTCCAGCCCAGATGAGATTATTGCATGAATGACTCTTTCTAGTTTAGCAGGTGATAGGAAGTGCCTGCCTTTGGAGATGGTTCTTAGTTTGAAGAAGCTGGCCCTGACAACAGAATTTACCTGTCTGTTGAAACTGCTGTCATATAGTGGCAACATTAGTTAGATGTAGGAGGCTGAATAGTAACATAATATCAACTGAGGTGCTGAAAAATCAGATGGGTTCCTTAGTTTCCAATGTCCCAGACTCTGCCAGAAACTAGAGTTATATTTGACTCCAGTCTTATTTTTGGTGGACGTCAAGAGAGTTGGTGAAACATCTTTCCTGCAAAGAACTATAAAAAATAATAATTGTGTCCTTCAGTCATATGGAGAAGGTCGTACATGCCTTTATTTTTTCTTGACTACTGCACCTCTTTGTATTCCCGTCTCAGTCAGAGACAATTTTCACAGCTACTACTGGTTCAGAATTCTGCTGCCAAATTTTAATGGGCATTAACAAAAGGGAGCACTTCACACCCCTCCCTATGATCATTGCACTGGTTCCCTCTACATTTAGAACTGAACAGTTTTAACATTTTATTTACACCCAGAATACATAATAGATCTTTTAACATCTGATGAGCCTGAATGTGATCTTAGATCTTCTAATCAGCTACTCCTTGCTGTACCAGGTCTAACTTTGTGACCAGATTCTGGAATACACCTCCTGAGTCACAACATGTATCCACTTTTAAAAATCATTTAACATTTATTCATTTTTTTTAGGATGACATTTTTATGTGTATGTATATGCACATATGTTTATGTGGGTGAAGCATGTATACAGAATATGTGTTTATGTATATACAGTACAGTACATTTATATCAACATGGCTATGCAATAACAATACAATAAGTAAAAGAAGGTTAAAAAAGGAATTGTGTATACAACACAGCCTTCATTTGCCTGCTTGTCATACTTTCATATCTCATATAGTGTACCATAATAAATATAGAGACACATTCTCTAGAACTGCTTGAGCTAAAAGCCACCGACTTGTTTTTTCAGTTGAATCTTGTATATATTGAAACAATTATCTTATGCATTGTCATCCTTCATCTGTCTCACGTTATGATCACTTGACTGAATTGACATTCTTTCCTTATTGAGGGAGTAGATTGGTTTCTTTCTTTATCCCTGCAGTATATCAGGCCCAAGAAACAATTTGGAAAACTGGTATTTAATTTACCCCAAACTGCAATGTTCATAACAAGTTTAATAGTTATTAATATTATATTCCATTTCTGCCATAGTCTGCAAATAGAGCCCCCTAAATTGGACACACTGGACCTTTAAATTAAAAAGGGATCACATTCATATTGAAGGTTACTTTAAATTCTTAGTTTCTTAGTTTAATCACACAATCTTTGCCCTGTATGCTTTAAAACAGAATTCAAATTGAATAAAATCCATGAAAACATGACCTAACTTTTGAGCTCCCCCATGAATCCTGATGAGTTGGTTCTGACCAATTACCACAAGGTGAGTCAATGCCTCGGCTCTCTGTTTGCTAGAGAAATGACATGTCTGGACACAGGTAAAAAGCAAGACAGGAACTAAAGGAGCCAGAAAGATCTCAGACCATTACTAATGATATGGCAGATTGATTAATAAAACACTGTGTCACTCAAGGCTGGTCTGGAATGATAATTCCGGCTAAGAATCTATTGTCAGCCCAGGCCAATCCCCACTCATTCACAACAGACCATATATACTGTAACTGTTCAGTTATTATTTTTTTTTTTACTGTTCAAGCTCTGTTTACATATCTTTTAGGTTTACTGCAACTGAAAAAAAATGCTTCAAGAAATGTTTAAAATACTTAAAACTAAATGAATAAATATTCAACCTAACTTTATGACCACCTGCCTAATTTTGTGTGGGTGCTGGTGTTGTAGCCAAAACAGCCGTGACCCATCAAGGCATGGACTCCACTAGATCTCTGAAGGTGTGCTGTGGTGTCTGGTCTTAGCAGCTGATCGTTTAAGTCTTGTGAGTTGATCCATGGATTGGACTTGTTTGTCCAGCACATCCCACAAATGTTCAGTTGGGTTGAGATCTTGGGAATTGGGAGGCCAACTCAACACTTTACTCCGAAACCCCACCAGGCATGTCTTTGTCACGTCGCGGCTGCGATGTTTAGCCCAGGGGTGTCCAAACCTTTTTTTAAAGAGGGCCAGACTGGACAATGTGAAGATGCCCAGGGGCCAATAATCTTTAAAAAAATAAAAATTACCATTTAAAGTTACATGCAAATGCACTGTAACAATTTTGTTTTCATTGTCACAATTATATATATTTTTTGAAATGACAATATCACCAGATCTAAACCGATCAGGCGTGAACAAATTTAAAATTCCTTTCACAAAAAAAATTGTATGGAATACATTAAACTTCCATGAAGTTGATACAAATCTGAACCTCATGTTCATTTTAAACATGACTCAATATGAGTAATGCAAAGTCTGTTAACATTTAAGTGTAAAACTTATCACTTTTGCTCTTGTCTTTAACTAAATCATTCACAAAGTAATATTTTGTGTCACATCTACAGATATATCACACCAGCAGTCATTTCCTTAGAAATTTAAATGCTTCATTTTGTAAACCAAAAAAGCCAGATCTGCTAGCCATACAGTATCTGACAATCTTAGCGGGCCATAAATCATATATTACATTACACTGCATTTAGCAGATGCTTTTATCCAAAGCGACTTACAGAGGAGGACATAACTTGAGAAAGGTGTAAAGGAGCACAGAGTAGTTGTTAGTTTTGTTAGTTTTGTTAGGCAGGGAAGCATTCTCGAAACAGAAAGGTTTTTACAAGTTTTTTAAAGGTAGAAAGGGATGTTGCTGTTCTAGTAGCCGTTGGTAGGTCATTCCACCATTTGGGGACGACCACAGAGAAGAGTTTAGAGTGACCTCGCTTTGCGAGAGGCGAGGGTACAACTAGACGGTTTGTATGAGCGGAGCGTAACGCCCTGGTCGGGACGTGAGCCTTTAGTAAGACGCTGAGATAGGCAGGGGCAGATCCTGAGGTGGTTTTGTAGGCTAGCGTCAGAGCTTTGTGTTTAATTCTGGCAGCTACAGGCAGCCAGTGCAGGTCGCTGAAGAGTGGGGTGACATGTGTCCTTTTAGGTTGATTGAAAACCAGTCGCGCTGCGGCATTCTGGACCATTTGCAAAGGTTTGATCGCGCAAGCAGGTAGGCCAGCTAGGAGAGAGTTGCAATAATCGAGGCGGGAGCTGACTGTAGCCTGAATCAGGAGCTGAGCGGCATATTGGGTCAGGTACGGTCTGATTTTTCTAATATTGTACAATGCATAGCGACATGACCTCGCTACGCTATTTTTATATAATATAAAAATCTAGAAAATCTATAGAAATCTGACCGTGGGCCGTGATTGGCCCCAGGACATCCCTGGTGTAGCCCGTCAGACTTTGTCTGCTCATATTTGTTCATTTTCCTGGTTTACGTGCTTCTAAATATGCTTCTACATGTGTAAATATGCTTCGTAGTTCATTTGTTACCCTTTTGTCTGTTTTCGCACCACCAGTTTGTGCTGGGTATTTTATCTTGAAAATCCACCGGATTCTCTATGCTGTTTCTGTGTCTGGCTTCCTGTCAGCTCATTGATAGGTACTGACCATTCTAGACTGGGAAAACCCCACAGGAGCTCCCTTTTAGGTGATGCTCTGACACAGTCATCTAGTCATCACAATTTGGAACCTTTTCATGGTTACATCAGTAGGTATTCTGTTCCTGGTGTGACTGGGTAGTGTTATTGACCTAACTTTACCAAAAATGCAAAATGGAGGTAAATTAGGGAGTTGATCCCTAAATTGACATTACGGCACTACAAAGAGTGCACTAAACACACGCTAGCATTTATAGCACTTCACCTAGCCTGGGCCCAGAAAAGACAGATTGACAGAATGGTGCTTTCACGAGGCTTAGCTGGTGGAGAGATTGTGTGAAAAATGAATGATGAACATGAGTATTCAGTAAATATGTAAATTAAAATGTTGGATATCTAATTAAAAGCAGTAATTCATTTGCATCCAATAAACATTACAAAACAAACAAGTCCAAATTTACATTTACACTTCACTGTGCAATTCTTTGAATCATTTAAATGTTCAAACTCCTCCCAGTCGCCTAATCTCTTATTCGCCCACCACGTTGACCCCCATGTGCCCTGAGCTCATTAAACATACAGTTGGCGGCTCCGATGGTTCAACTGCAGTTTTTTTTTACATTTCAAGAGAATAGTAGCAGGTCTTTGAGGTGGAGCAGTTTGATTTGTTAGAGGAATCAGACACATGGTCATAGACCCTTAGAAAGCCACATCTGGGGAGGTAGCCACCCACCACCTGCTGCCTCCGCTGCTGCATGTAACCCCTGATCATACAACCAACAGGCCTGCAGGCTGCCAGATAATAGGTGACACACTTCACTATGTATGGATGTGTGCGTTTGTGTACAGAGCCAGCTTATTATTTTTTGAAAAAGGGGTTTTGATCATGGGGTGTGCAGGAGGCCTGCTGCTGTACAGGAGAATAGACACTCCCGCTTTGTCCAATCAGAGTGCAGAGGAAGAGGACGACCATCACCACGACATCTCCAGCATCAGAAAGATGTGATACTAAAAACCCCTCAATCAACATAGAGGATACGGAATGCATCACATCTGTGTCCAGCGGAACTTGACCATAACGATATCATAGGTTACATGTAGGTAAAAGCTCTATTACAAGTAAAACAGACTTTCAAACACTTTTCTAAATATGTCTAAGAAGGAAAAAAAAATAATCACATATGTTTAGTTTTAATGTGCCACATATTGTGCTACCAAAGCAAACAATTCCTGTCATACCTTTCTCTCCTTATTTACTGGAAATTTCCCCTCAGAGGGAACATTGATTGATTAAACTTCACTGACCTTTTTGTAAAAAAACGTATTTCTGGTAACAAAATGTTTTTGTTAGTTCACAACCTTGTTCACAATCGGGCTATAAGGAGTAAGTGAATACACTTTGTCTGTGATTGTATGAAGTGTATGCACAGTGGTTGGGTAAACCTCTCTGTGTTTATGTATGTGCAGGCAGCAATTCAAGGTTAAGTAAATGAAAAGGTGGATGCTGATGATGAGGTTAAGTGACAGTATAAGGAGAAGCCTAACACAGTTAACCCCTTCAGGAGGAAGGACATTTCACACTGTTTGTCACTATGTGGCATACCATGTTTTCTATTCATTTAAATAGACCCTGACAGAGTGTCTGTGTTAATTAAGTAGACGCTCTCTGAGCATATTCACGGTTTACTGTATGTGGCGACACAGAGCTCCCTCTGGCTTCTGTTCCCATGACCTGTGAGCTCTATGCATTATGGTTGATTATATTATTGTATGCCCATCAGGCGTAACAAATGAATATGATTAGCCTTGAAAATATGGCCTCAGCTCCTGAGCCTGTGCATTCTGTCCTGGTGCCAGGAAGGCTGCACAATACTTTACATCTTATTTATCTATATTTATGAATACAAAATAAATACAATAAATAGATGTAGTAAATATACATTTGTACATATATTAGCTATGAAATACAGTCATATTCAGTATATGTTATAAAAAATACATACATACATACATACATACTGAGCCTTTTTGTTTAGCATCGCCCTCTCTTCTACATTTTTAGCCAACACATCAGCCTTGGATCGTTTTTTAAACCTTGTTCATTAGTCTAGAGGGGATCATGCATTTGGTCGGGTGTCTGCAGCTAATCTCACACACTACTGGACCCATCAGACTAATGTGTTTGCTCACATTTATGACTGTACGCACTAGGACCTCTCATGGTTTCAGTTTTTCACAATTTTTGAAAAATCGATTTTATTTACAACTCTGTTTTGTACCACCACTCCTCCTGATTGGACGATAGTGGGGCTGTAAGTGATCAGCAACTTATCACTTTGGAATCTTGTTTCTTTTTTTGGAAATGTTCCCGTCCAGCACATTCATTGTTTATTAAATGTGACAGACACAGGGCATGTTAGATGACTACAGTAGAGGCAGGGCAGAGCACATTGACTGTACATTATGCAGATAGTCTTGATGAACGACCCATAATGGGAATATAGAATTGGACAGTTTCAGCCTAATTGTAGCTGCTGCTTTCTTGTAAACTGGTATCTTCAAACGCACATTTGAAACGATATTAAACCACTTTTATTGAGACTCTCCTCCCAAGAAGATAGACAGAACCTCAACACAACATCAGCTTGACAAAGCCCTCTAGAGGCTGTTGTAATTAAGAGATGGAGATGGGAGATGGCTGGATGGTCAACAAAACATCTCACATTAAAAGAAAAAAAGTCAAAGTCACATGATTAGAACTGAAATCGTGTCATCAGGTATAAGGTGTAACCATAGAGTCCTTTCCCTAAACCTAACCAAAGTATATCAATAACATCGCCACATCATAAAATGATTTATTTTCCAATAGTGAGGGACAGATTTGTAACAACGGATGTCATCTTGCTGAACACTTCATTGCTTCCATGTCGGTTTTCTTTGATGCAGACTACCTCATCTTTTACGTTTTGCATTTCAGACAATTTCAAAATAATTCCTGCATGTATATTCACATACAATAAATAAGATGTGCTGTTTATTTCATGTATTAATTGTTTCTAAAGATTTACCAAAATAGAATGAATTAAAAAAGAGGATCTTTTCCACCTCTGCTGTCTTGCTTGAGTGGATCAATAACGCTTTGTGGCAAAGAGTCCTGAATACTCTAGTTTGTTATAGTTGAACACAGTGAGACAACAATGAGATGACACATTTTAATCTGATTATTTTTGGATAACCTCTTCTGAAAATAAAACTAATACAACATCAGGAGAGTGTTTAACTAACTTTGTACAATGTGTCCTCTGAGATGCAATAATAGTATCTGTAAAATCAGGACTGGCACTAATCCAGTTCCATACGGCTCCTACTTTGATGAGGAAATGAAGCTGTCCTGGCGCTTCACTGCTTTAATGACATTTCAAGCTTGTCTGGCAGGAGGAACACTGTTTCCTGACATGAAAATAATGAAATGTAGAGAATGCTGATGTTCATAGGCAGAGCAGCTTGTTTAAAAGAGGAGCATTGGCTAAGCAATCTGAATGCCATTCACCTCTTCTATTATTAGATGTACTGTAACCTACTGCAGTGTCCTTTCCTTTATCTCCATCTGAACAGGCTTTACTCTCCACAAGGTGTGTTTCCTGTTATCCCATTTTAAAGAACCTATTGTGAGTTAATGTATTCTGAATAGATACTTTGACCTGTTCTGTGTGTCAAAATTTCTCAGTTGTTTTTAGTCTGTAAATCTACTCTGAATATATTTTTCTAAGAGTCAAGTTGTTGAAATCAAATTCCCATCACTAGTGGAAATACACGTTCACTAAAACCTGGCACGAGTTCAGCAGGTCAGTATGAAGGGCAAGGAGCTCATTGACCCATTTAGAGGCAATGTGACCCCACAGAACACTTCCTTGGTTTTGAATATCAAACGCTCCCTGAAGTGAGAAGTGGTTTGAATGGTTGTTGCCATTTCGCTATTTTTCACAGTAAACCTGCACCACCTATTATAATTTTCATCTAACCCCGGTGTTTTCAAAGTCTGAAAATCATCCACCTCTTTGCCATTTTTTGGATTAGCCGGGAGGTGGCTGAAGCAGAACTACCAAAATGGTGGCCATGGCCACCACACTAAAATTCACAATGGCTCTTCAGAAACCTGTAACATCACATAGACTATGTTCATGGTTGATACAGTCTAGTTTTACAATGAGTATGCAGCTTCTCCAGTTATGGATATAACAAAGTTTATTAAAAAGAAACAGCCACAGGAGCGTCCTCATCAGCCCCTTCAGCAAGACAAGAGCAAGTTGGAGCATGTGTGATATTGTGTTGTAGGGCAGTGGCCTATTAATGTCAGTAGATGGCACTAATATTGCTAATATTGCAGCCCCACAGCTACGCTGCCGTATTGAACTGTGTGTGTGACGAACTGAGTTTTTCTGGTGACAGATGCGCTGCCAGGATATCCATCATATCCAGCATATCCTTTGAAAGTCGAAGTGCATCTTATTTCTTGATATCAACCAAATGTTGTTTGTTTCTCATTGATATTCTCTGTGCAGAACATAGAGTAGTGTAATGACGTTTTGAGTTGAATTTAAATTTAGTGTGAGTGTTTTTGGGTTATTAAGTTATAATTGTGCCACATTTTGTTTTGTTACATTCAAACACAGCTACACTCATACATAGCTAAACATAACAAGTAATTCACACACACACACATTTTATTCTGCTGCTTAAATCTGAAATAGAGAGCACTGAAGATGATGAGTGACTCTCCACTGAAGCAGGGTCCCTCTGCAGCAACAGCAGGCCCCCCACCCACCCCTGTGCCTTAAACAACCCACAGCAATGACCCCCCAAGGAGGACGCATACTCACCTCTCTAGTGAAAGTGCTTCCACCAGTAACCAACAGCCATCTGTGAGGGCAAAGCTAACCAACCAGTTCCCTAGATCCCCTACTCAGCAGTTGCAGTTCCACACTCCAGTCCGGCAGCCCACAGACCCTGGACCGGACGCACAGTTCACCGCAGCACCCCCAATGCTGTCACCCTACACTGATCCCCGTACAGCTTCAGCTCAAGTGTCCATATCCCCAGCCCCTGTAACCCCAAGTGCAACTCTCCCAATGTTCCAGCCGACCATGCAGACCACCATGGCCCCTGCCCTCCTGCCCCAGACCAGCTTGCACAAACCCCCCACAGTCACCCTGCCACCTCAAAGTCCCCCATATCCCAACTTTCCAGAGACGCAAGTCACACAGCATCCCCCCATGAACCAGCCAGCTGTCCACCCTTACCCAACACAGGTTTATCAGCCAAGCCCCCAGGTCACCACCATCAATACTGATTCATTACCTGCACCTCAGGCCCCCATGTTGAGTTCCCCAGCACCACATATGATGAACACTATGAATAACCCCTCTACAACTGAGCAGACCCCCCAAGGCACAGACTATTGACAAATCCCCGAGTTGCACATGTCACAAGCAGCTGCACACTACTCTCAGATCCCCCTGCACTCATCAGCCATCAGTGCATGGAGCCCTACTTCAGCTGCACCCACCTCACTGCATGTTGCCCATGCAGCTATCGACTTCGCACCTTCCCCCCACACCCAAGCCCCAGCATACCTACAGCCCCCTGCTTCAGTCCCTCAAGTCAGCATGAATCCAGATGCAGTCCCCCAACACATCCTCCTGCCCCCATCCTCCGTCCAGCACATGCATGCACCACTGAATGCCCCTGTCAGAGCCACAGCCACTTCAAGCCTGCCTCCACCAGCCTATGGCGGTTTCCTGCAGACTCATCAGGTGAAGAATGTCCAAGTCTCTGGTAATGCTGATAGCAAGATGCTCATAGAGGACTGGGTTCGCAACATGCAATATCTCCTGGAGGCAATAGAGCTACCCCCCCACCTCCGCTTCTCCACTGTGGTTTGTCACCTGAGTGGTGAGGCCAGAAAGCTAATCCTGAATCTACCCCCCCATGACCAAACCCCTGAGAAGGCCTTTGAGGAACTGAGGGTACGGTGACACACAGGGCTCCTTGGACCCACTAGCCGACTTCTATGAGCGTGGCCAGAGGTCAGGGGTCACACTCATCTGACCAAAGTTTCCCTGGTGCACAGTGTGGTGGACTTTTCAGACAGAAAGCAGAGCCAATGTCGCAAGAGTGAGAACAACGAGACGTGCATGAGTCTGGACCAGGTGGTGGCAAGTTGCGGAGTTGACCTGAGTGAAGCAGCAGTCGAGAATGAGCACCAGTGCTCCCTCCTTAAAGATCTGGTGGAGAGGAATGTAGGTGTGTTCTCCCAGCATCCCATGGATTATGGTCACACAAAGACAGTGCAGCACGAAACCCCTCTGGTTGATTCTAAGCCATTTCGGCTCCCTTATCGCAAGATTCCCCCGTCACAGTGGCAAGATGTGAGAAAGTTGTTGATCGAGATGGAGGCTGCAGGAATCATCAGGCCCAGTAAGAGTTCATACGCTTCGCCGGTAGTAGTTGTGGTCAAGAAAGACAGCTCTTTAAGGTTGTGTATTGACTACCGTAAGCTAAACTCCTGCAGCACGAGAGATGCTTTCCCCCTGCCCAGAATAGAGGAGGCCCTGGAAGCTCTGGGGCAGGCAAAGTTCTTCTCTACACTCGACCTCACGTCGGGTTATTGGCAGGTGGAGGTGGCCGAACATGACAAACACAAGACAGCATTCAGCACACCAATGGGGCTGTTAGAGGCCAATAGAATGCCCTTTGGTCTACAAAACGCCCCCTCCACTTTCCAGAGACTGATGACCTGCTGCTTCGGAGACCTGAACTTCACTCACCTGTTGATTTATCTGGATGACCTCATCATATTCTCCAAAACTTTTGATGAGCATCTGGAGAGGCTGCAGCTGGTGTTCGATCGGCTTAAGGAGCATGGCTTGAAGTTGAAACCCTCCAAATGCCAGCTGATTAGGCAGGAAGTGCACTATCTGGGTCACTTGGTGTCTGCCGAGGGAGTCCGGACGGACCCAGAGAAGATCAGCAGGGTTAAGGACTGGGTGAAACCCACGAACTGCAATTCCTGGGGTTCGCTGGGTATTATAGGCGGTATGTGAGTGGATACTCTGTGCTGGCTGCTCCCTTATACCGTCCTACTGCTGGTGACCCCCGAAAGAAAAAGATGGCGGGAAGAAAAGCCTGGCACCTGACCCACCCTTTTTGTGGACCGGTGATTGTGAGGAGGCTTTCCAGACCATGAAAGAAAGGCTGACAACCGCGCCTGTGCTGGGCTATCCTGATTACAGTCTGCCTTTTGTCCTTCAGACGGACGCCTCAGGGGAGGGCCTGGGCGCAGTCTTGGTTCAGGTTCAGGGTGGTGAAGAGAGAGTCATAGCCTTCGCCAGCAGGGGTTTGAGTCCAGCTGAGATGAGGGATCCTGCACATAAACTCGAGTTCCTTGCTTTAAAATGGGCGGTGACAGACACATTCTATGACCACCTCTATGGGCATAGGTTCTCAGTCCTGACAGATAATAACCCTCTCAAGTATGTCATGTCCTCTGCAAAGCTGGATGCTACGGGCGTGGGTGTCTTGGCTGGCTGCTTTTGATTTCGATGTCCAGTACAGGAGGGGCCAGAGCAACTCCAATGCTGATGCCCTCTCCCGTATGTCCAACCAGGAGGTCAGCGAGGTCCTGCAAAGGTGTCCCCAGCAGGTGAGGTCCAGTGAGCCCAGGCGTGGTGTGAGACAGCCCACGCAGGGTCCAGTAAACCCCACAACCCAGAGTACCTCTGCCTCAGAGGAGCCCCAGTCTGAACCCCCCCCCAAACCTAATGAGCCCTACAGAGACGTGGGGGTGGAGTCACTGCCTGCCATGACGAAACAGGAGATCCGTGCGGGGCAGAAGGAAGATCCTGTTATCGGCCCTGTCTTGCACTACAGGAGTCTGAACCAGAAACCAAGCCGCAGCGAGGGGATCAGTGGTGGTGGGCAGGTATGCCTTCTCCTAAAGGAGTGGAGGAGGTTAGTAATATGAGATGGTATCATGTACCGCCGCATCAGAGACTGCCAAAAGGTAGAGTAGTGGACTACTGCCAGAGAAGCTGCGTGAATCAGTCAAGAGAGCTCTTCACAATGACTTGGGGCATTTAGGTTTTGAGAGGACTGTGCAGATGATAAGAGAGAGATTTCATTGGCCACGGATGTTCCAGGAGATCAAGGATTGGTGTGAGCAGTGTGAGAGGTGCTGCCTGAGAAAGACCCCAACTGCAGGTGTCAAAGCTCCGCTGGTCAGCATTCATAGCAGCTCCCCCATGGAGCTCGTATGTGTGGACTTTCTGACTCTGGAGAAGTCAAAGGGTGGCATAGAAAATGTCCTCATTGTCACTGACCACTTCTCACACTACACACAGGCATACCCCACTAAAGACCAGAAGGCCAACACTGTTGCCAGAGTGCTGTGGAGGAACTTTTTCTGTCGGTTCGGGATCCCTGCGAAATTGCATGCAGACCAAGGGCGCAATTTTGAAAGTGCTGTTGTGAAGGAGCTGTGTAAGTGTACTGGCATCACAACCCCCTATCACCCCCCAGGGCAATGGAACCACTGAAAGGTTTAACCTCACCCTCATGAACATGCTGGGGACCCTGGAGCCTCACCTGAAGCCACGGTGGCATGAGTACGTGGATGCAATGACACACGCCTACAACTGCACACGCCACAACTCTACTGGATACACACCGTACTACCTCATGTTTGGCAGGCATCCCAGGCTCCCTGTCGACCTGATCTTTGGGCTCCAGACCACCAATGAGCCATGTGAATATAGTGAGTATGTCCAGACTCTGCTTGACTGTCTCTCACAGGCCTATGCCCAGGCTAATCAGGCCTCTCACCAGGCCAAGGGACAACAGAAAAAATACTATGATCACAGAGCAAAGAGTCAAGTCTTCAACCAAGGTGACCGAGTTCTGGTTAAAGTGTGTCATATGGAAGGGCGACAGAAACTGGGAGACAAGTGGGAGCCCCGGCCATATATGTGGTGAAGAAGCAGACCAACATTCCTGTGTATGGTCCACCGCAATCTCCTTACACAGTGCATGTTCCTTCCAGTAGAGCAGGCTGGTGGGATGACAGAAGGAGAGGTTGAGCCAGACACAGAGGAGAATATGGAGATGGAGGACACAGAGGACAATGGGGAGCAGGCCAGTGAAGTGACGATACAGGGAGATGAGTCAGACACAGTGGAGGACTTGACAGTGGACAACATGGACAATGTGGAGAAGTGTTTACCTGAGACCAGAGATGAACAGATTGAACACACAGGGATGGAGAAAGTGGATGTGGAGACAGGACAAGTAAGCAGAGGAGTGGAGAAACATGTTACAGCCAGGGGCGCCAACCTGCCTCCCACGCCCAGGGTTCCGAGGAGGCGCTCACAGAGAAGTCGGTATCCCCCCAAGAAACTGTCCTACGAGTCGCAAGCTATGGAATCAGAGGAGGATCGGCAGAAAGTAGAAAGAGGATGGAAGTTGTGGCAGAGGGCCAAAGCAAGAAGAGCAGCTGGACATATGTAGCTTGACACAGCAAGTGCACCTGCTTTAATAGAGGGTACAAATACACATCACATCACATCACATCACACATCCTACATATCACACTCATTCATTCTTCACATATTTATTTTGGACTGTTCTCTTTGTTTATGTTTAGTAGGTGGTCCTTGTTTTATTTAGTTTGTTGTGATGACTGAGACGGCATCAATTAAAGAAGGGTTGGATGTAGGGCAGTGGCCTATTAATGTCAGTAGATGGCGCTAATATATTGTTCTGTGCCCTCAGCGGTTTGGCGAATATGGCCATTTGTCCTAAAAAGGCCACCGTATTTTCTGGTGTGTCACGCGCGCAAGTGCCATTTCGGTCAAGTGTTTATTTTTCTGTGATAAGGTAAGCTGCATGAACCGTGCTCTGCGGAGATGCGAATAATTATCTAAAAATATCAACTTTTGTTCGACTATCCTGGTCACTGTGTTTAAGAGATATGATACAGGATTATGTAAAGTGTTTAAAATAAGTGTTTATTTTTCTGTGATAAGGAGTTGCCAGGTCCCCGTGACTGTGAATGTGCAATAAACAACGGCCGTGTCTGACTCGTCCCTCCTCTATACACCCCAAATGCAACACAACACACCGCAGAGTCCCTGGGTGGGGTGGCCGGGTTACAGTGTTTTAATGTCATACTCAAGGCCTCAAGTCCCCATGAAACAAATAAGGGTGCTTGTTTGCTTCCTCATATTTACATGTTCCCTGGAATGTGGATAGGACAGGACTTCCCGAATCACAAATATTGGTTGCCATTTGCAAAAGCGAACAAGTGCTAGAACCATAGTGGAACCCAGGACCGAACACAACCTCAGAAACCAGCAGTAGCCTGTCTGGCAGGGAATACAGCAGCCTACTGAGGTGGTTTTCTTGCCAGGTCAGTTCACTTAGCTACACGACTGAATGAGCTAATGACAGTTAGTGGTTCGCTACTTAGCAATCTGTCAATCAGGAAAGTCTGTAAACCACCTTGGTAATATAACATTGGATCAGAGGCTGTGCTCAAACCCAGTCCTGTCCAGCTGTACTCTGCGGTTCTGTTGCCTGCTAACAACTGTTTTAGTTAGCAGAACTTAAATAGCAGTTGCTACTTTAGCAAGTGGTTAGGCTAAATATATCTGTCCATCAAGAAATCAGAGGGGAAAGCACCAAATATACTGTTTATACAATCTGATCCAGTTTCACCAAAATCACTGAACAGAGTTGTAAAGTTGTGCTTTTCTACAGTGATCAGTGAGGCCCGGCCACAGATGACTATAGCAGCCATCACAATCACTCAAAGACTTTGGCGGCATCATGAAAAAAAGTGTTTCATTGGATGTAAAATAGGTATACGCCCCTTCTCAACATTTAATGACATGTTGGCAGATGTAAGCTGACTACACTCTTATTAATGGACAAAACTCTTTAAAATTGCCCTCTGATTCACCGCTTCCACATATGGTGCAGGCCTGTCTATCAGAAGTAACTTCCATGGAAGATCAGCTCTAGCTCCTGAACCACAGCCGCTGTGAAGACAGAAAAGCAGATGATAGAGCTGTCCTCTAATTGTTTTGTTTTTTTCTATATGACAACATTAAGCAGCATGTAAGACTGTAAATTCTGAAGTAGAAGTACTGATGTTTACATGAGATGGTGCTCATGGAAGCGCACAGCTTTTTTTGTTGCATTATATAAGGCAGACAGATTAGTGTGTGGGCATGTCTCTGCTCCGTCCCATCCACACTCAATCACGTCCTCAGCGCATACATAAATCCTTTTACATGTGACCCCGCTGTGACTCAGCCTGCAGATAATAAAATATCAGAGCTCCACGGCGCTTGTATGGACACCTGTGATAATGACATATTTTCCAACAGCCCAGGGAGTAAAATCATCAACAGATGAGACACAGCGCGCTCTGCTCCATGTTAAACAGTCACTTAATGGACTGACACTGGCAGTAGCTTCCACCTTGTTTCCATGGCAACCCCGCCAGGGTGCCCGGCACCGGTTGGCGGAGCCGGCAAAAGGCCGGTCAGGTGTGAAATTACCTCAGTGCCCGGCGCCACATGGAGCGTGAAGAGAGTTTAACAAAAGCAACGTGGTTAAAGGAGAGCCGTCCTCCACCTGCAACACTACACCCCTCACCCATCCACCACACACACGCACACACACACACACACACACACACACACATCTCTTTCTTGGCTGTCATACTAATGTAATTCACTTCAAGCAGTATTTCTTCTAAGTGCAAAAACACACGCAAGACAAGTTAAATTGGGAGATAGATGAAGGCATGCTAATGTTGAGCGGAGGGGGGGTGATCGAGATTTGTCTTGACATCTATATACCACCGTTCCACAGCTCTGATTTTCTCTGCTCTATGGCGTCAACTTGGATTGAAGCGGTGCCTGTTTCTGTTGATTTGTTCATATGCAATAGAAGTAACATGAATTCATAGATTGTGTCAGCAGGCATCCATTTGTATGTGCTGTGTACACGCACACACACACACACACACACACACACACAGAGCAACAAGTTCTGCCATGCAATTTCTGTTCTGCAAAATCTTTCTACATCATGTCATTTCTTCATTTGTTTTGTTTGTTTGCATAGAAATGAGCTCCTCAGGGTTATTTTAGCTGTTTTTGTAACTTGTGCACAGAACGTTGTACCATGGTTTGTGAGTGTTAGCCTGTTATGACTGGTTGGAGGCGTGCATTATCTTGCACTGCAGTTAACAGTGAGACGTGTTGGTTGCAAGGGCATGCATGTGATTGGATTTTACTATTCAGCTGATGACTGACCTGCTGATGAATGAGTCTGTGATAGTGAAGCATGAATGATAATTCTGTTCTCAGCTAATATGCAAGTGTGACTGCCTGAACTAATGTTATATCCTTGTCACCCATTGAGAAGCAGATTTATGAACACTGGGTTGCCTGGACAAGGAACATATTGCTCTGTGTGACCACCAGCTGATCAAGAGTCATGCACGCCAGGAGCTACTCATTTCTAAGATGTGCTAAGTCACCACAACTGAAACGAACAACCAGCAAAGTATATTTCTAACAGCAGATGTTTCAGACTTGTTTTTCAGTATCACAGCAATTCAGGCTGTCCCAAATCATGCACTGTTTGTCCACAGTCTTATTTCAGTGTCTGAATCATAAGTATGGAAATAATACTTGGTATAAAAACGGTAGTCTGCCCACCGGGTCTTCCTCTACGCTTCCATCGTCATCCGTGTTGTTTCCGGGTCAGAGGGCCTGTGCCCGACAGGTGTGGCTGCTCGCCTTGCTCGTCGTTTTGTTTGTTCTTATATTTAAGGTATTTGTAATTGTTGTTGTAGGTTTGTGTGCTGCTCCGTGCTCCCTGTGTGTGTGCGCTGTTATCATTGGCCAGTGGTAAGTGTTTTTCTCGGCGTTGTGCTCGGTGCTGCTAGGGAGCTAATGCTGGTCTGGCTGCTTCCTGGAGTCCAATCCTTCCTCCTCGTGAGTGTGTGTTCTACTGAGAAGGTATGTACATTGTTACGTGCCACTGCATCAATCTTAGTGCATCTAGTGAACCCGTTCTCATTCCCAACGCGTAAAATACCGACGCTTTGTCACGCCCCTTGACGTCTGATACCGACGTAAAAGGTACCCTTCCGCGTCTGTATGAAACGCTCTGGGTTGTCCATTGACTCCAGTATAATCCGTTTGCGCTGGTAAGAGACGCTCAGAGCAGAGCTCCAGCCGTCCATTCACTCCAATAATAACCCAACCACAGCGATACATGACGCTGCAAGCTACAATCTGATTGGACAACCGAGGACCCTCTGCCCGGAACTGTTTTTCTTACTATGTCAAGGATTTCTTTTATTGATATTATCAACGTTTCTCAGCACAAACACGCCAAAGTGTCACTGATAATTCAACAATAAGATAGCTTCATGTTGTGGCCCTCAGTATGTTTTTTTTCTCCTTCTAGCCTGAGAAATAAACTTTTATTCCTATGTTTTGGATAGCGGAAAGGCCTACACTACCCAGAATGCTCGACCACTGACGATTTGCGAGCTACAATCTGATTGGACAACCGAGGACCCTCTGCCCGGAAGTGTTTTTCTCGTGTTGTTAAAGATTTCTTTTATTAATATCATCAACGTTTCTCAGCACAAACACGCCAAAGTGTCACTGATAATTCAACAATAAAATAGCTTCATGTTGTGGCCCTCAGTATGTTTTTTTTCTCCTTCTAGCCTGAGAAATAAACTTTTATTCCTATGTTTTGGATAGCGGAAAGGCCTACACTACCCAGAATGCTCGACCACTGACGATTTGCGAGCTACAATCTGATTGGACAACCGAGGACCCTCTGCCCGGAAGTGTTTTTCTCGTGTTGTTAAAGATTTCTTTTAATAATATCATCAACGTTTCTCAGCACAAACACTGTGTGTGTCACCATTGATATTATGACTGATAAAATAAAAAGTTAATCACTTCTCTGTTTAATGTGCTTTTTATAATGTCTGTTTTTAGACAGAGCTTGTTATCAACAGACCTTTTGAGAAGGAAAAATGAAATTTCCTGTGTGCAGTTTGCGCTGGAGCTGTACTGTGTATATATTCATATACAGTAACAATTTTATTCATGGAAAGCTTTCTGGGCTGCTCAAAGGATCACAAAAGCACCATGCAGCACACTCACCATGTGAGTTTTGTTCAGTGTTTTGTCGAAGAAATCATCAAAGTCGAATTGACATATTTGATAGGGTGTGTTTTATTAAAAAGCATGCCGTCACACTGGTAAATTGACAGTCACAGAACATATCTGAGCCACCTCAAGCTGACCCCAAGGTCAAGGCCATATCCCCTGATAACTCATCAACGCTTTGAGATAGGGGCCTGAAATCTGCACCTGCGCATTGGGACAGCATGGTCGACCACGGTGTCGAGTTTCAGACCCGTGCGCCCTTCGGGAGGGTCAGAGGTCAGCCGTTCTGTACTTAACGAGGCCTAGTAGTTCAGGCTTAAAAACACCTGTTTGGTTTGTGAATAACTCATCAGCGCTTTGAGGCAGGAGGCTGAAATCTGAGTATGTGTATCAGGACGCAGGGTCTGATCAGGGCCCCTATTTTCACCCCCGTACCCCCTTTGGAAAGGTCAGAGTTCACCCGTTCTGGACACCTTTTTGGGAATAAATTGACAATGCTTTGAGGTAGGAGGCTGAAATTTGACTATGTCATATGCCGTGGAGCCTTCTGCTGGGATTTTTTGGTCCTGTCACAATCCCATCACTGTAGAGCTAGTTAGCTTTCTAGAAGGTCTACAGAGTTGGGACTTTGGGAGCCTGACCCAGACCTCCATTTAGAATAGTACAGTGAGTTTCATGCAGTTCGGTGCATTTTTGTGGCAGCAGCGAGGACGCAGATTCGTGTAACGGCGTCCTTTCTCGGCCCCGCCCATCGAAAAGTACTGGGCCGACGTGGACCGGACCAACATCTATCCACTCGTCTCAGACCCGTGCGACTTGTAGAAACACATGTCCTCCAAAACCTCCACGTTGGTCAGAGGGTATAAGACTGCATGATTCTGACAGGACCCCAATGCTCAGGAATCCAGATGGGGCAAAAAAAATTCTACTGGACTTGTGGTTTTTTTTTCACCGGTTCATTATTCAGGGCCCCTGGGGGATCCTCTGTTTCAAATCTGGGGCCCCTGGGGTCAAAGGCTGCTGCGCGGCGGCCAAAAAGACATGTTTTTTTAGTGAGCCCCCAAATCTGACCCTCTTCTTTTCCGGTTACTATCTCCTGATAACTCATCAAAGCTTTGAGGCAGGGGGCTGAAATTTGAGTATGCGAATCAGGACGTGGGCCACAATCACTGTGCCGAGTTCCGTACCCGTGGCCCCTTGGGAAGGGTCAGAGGTCAGCCGTTCTGTACTCAATGAGACCTACTACCTACCTTTTTGGGATTAACTTATCAATGCTTTAAGGCAGGGGGCTGAAATTTGAGTATAGATCAATATATATCAATAGACTTCCTAAACTGATATTTTACTACCGTACTTATACTGTGTACTTACACAGCCAAATATTTAATTGTCCTATTTTGATTCTATTATTTTTTTTCCGTGTGTGTGTTTATGTGTGTAATGAGAAGTAGACCACAAATGTGAGATATCGAGAGCTGTGAACTCATTACGTGCAATATTATTGATCTATTGGATTCATAGATGTTTTATGTACTTAAGCCAGTTATAGAGTGAAACAGAGACTGACACTGACTGAAATGTGTATTCAATATTTTATTCTGAACTTTTATGATGAACTTTAACTTTATTTCTATTGTGAATTTCAACATGTTGAACTTTGAACTGGGAACTTGTGGTGCCAACTCTGCAACCTGTGGTGGGCTGTTTTACAGATAAGCTTGCGCAGGTTCCCATGTGTCATCCCACACTTTGCCACTGTCAGGAAAAGAAAACAACAATAACAACAACAACAACACACACACAATATAGGTTAAAAGGATAAGTTAGGTTGTGACTTATAAGAAGGTCTAGGTTGAAATATCTTCTATATTCATGTCATGCTTTATACAATTTCATTTTAATCCAAATTAGTCAAATCAAATCAAATACTACTACTAGGCCTCGTTAAGTACAGAACGGCTGACCTCTGACCCTTCCCAAGGGGCCACGGGTACGAAACTCGGCACCGTGGTCGACCATGCTGTCCCAATGCGCAGGTGCAGATTTCAGGCCCCTATCTCAAAGCGTTGATGAGTTATCAGGGGATATGGCCTTGACCTTGGGGTCAGCTTGAGGTGGCTCAGATATGTTCTGTGACTGTCAATTTACCAGTGTGACGGCATGCTTTTTAATAAAACACACCCTATCAAATATGTCAATTCGACTTTGATGATTTCTTCGACAAAACACTGAACAAAACTCACATGGTGAGTGTGCTGCATGGTGCTTTTGTGATCCTTTGAGCAGCCCAGAAAGCTTTCCATGAATAAAATTGTTACTGTATATGAATATATACACAGTACAGCTCCAGCGCAAACTGCACACAGGAAATTTCATTTTTCCTTCTCAAAAGGTCTGTTGATAACAAGCTCTGTCTAAAAACAGACATTATAAAAAGCACATTAAACAGAGAAGTGATTAACTTTTTATTTTATCAGTCATAATATCAATGGTGACACACACAGTGTTTGTGCTGAGAAACGTTGATGATATTATTAAAAGAAATCTTTAACAACACGAGAAAAACACTTCCGGGCAGAGGGTCCTCGGTTGTCCAATCAGATTGTAGCTCGCAAATCGTCAGTGGTCGAGCATTCTGGGTAGTGTAGGCCTTTCCGCTATCCAAAACATAGGAATAAAAGTTTATTTCTCAGGCTAGAAGGAGAAAAAAAACATACTGAGGGCCACAACATGAAGCTATCTTATTGTTGAATTATCAGTGACACTTTGGCGTGTTTGTGCTGAGAAACGTTGATGATATCAATAAAAGAAATCCTTGACATAGTAAGAAAAACAGTTCCGGGCAGAGGGTCCTCGGTTGTCCAATCAGATTGTAGCTTGCAGCGTCATGTATCGCTGTGGTCGGGTTATTATTGGAGTGAATGGACGGCTGGAGCTCTGCTCTGAGCGTCTCTTACTAGCGCAAACGGATTATACTGGAGTCAATGGACAACCCAGAGCGTTTCATACAGACGCGGAAGGGTACCTTTTACGTCGGTATCAGACGTCAAGGGGCGTGACAAAGCGTCGGTATTTTACGCGTTGGGAATGAGAACGGGTTGATCTAGCACATGTTAAAAGTGTCTTCCTTTTGACTAGGTGTTGTAACCACCTCATTGGGCCACTGCTGCTTTGTTTGGTGTTATTTTGTGCTGCTTTCTCTGTATTGCCGTTTATCCGTTGCTGCCCATGGCATTCTTCTGCGGTAGTCAGTGGCTTCATGGCTTTCGAGATACACACTGTGCAGGACGATTGCTCGGCCAGGCACAAGCATTTTTTTTTTTTTTTTTACTGGGGATTGATTCCCCTTATGCTGAGTGAATGAGTGTGTGAACATGTGTTTGTGATGGTGTGTCTAGGTTGAGCCTGGATTTTGTTTGCGTAATTCTATTTTGTTAATTCAGAGTTGTTTTGTAAATTGTTTGAGTTTTGTTTCCTTTAGTTCTTTGTTTTGGGCAGTTAGCATTTTGCTTAAGCCTGTAATTTGCTCATTTACTTAAAGTTCTGTGAGGTTTTGGGTATTCTTTTTTGTGTTGTGTTTTTGTTTTTTGTGTGTGTGCAACCTCACTAACGTGTTCTTTTTTCCTCTTCAGTTGCTGTAGGCCAGTGGTGGTGGTGCTGGTGACCTGGTGGTGGTGTCCTCCCGTCGTATCTTGCTGTCTTGCCTTTTTTTTTGGTGGATCCTGCACTAGCCCTTGCCCATCCACTTCGGCCTCAGCTCTGATTAGGTTTCTTTTATTTGTGTGAATGAGTTTTACTGAGTATACTTTTTAAAAACAAATGTTGAATAAAATTTGTATTTTTAAACTTTGAACCACGTCACAAGGGCCCAAAGCTGTACTGATCCTCTATCTGAAAAGTGTGCTACGGAGAAAATGCAAAAATCAAGTGTGTTTTCCATTACCGGACTGTTTGCTATCTGTTACTCGCAGTGAGTTAAGACAGGAGCAGGAAGACCTTTCCCTGAAAGAACTGTTCCATCAGGTCCATCCGTTTGTTAGTTGGAGAGTGCTGTTCCAGGGTACTTCCTTGATGATGGTTGGTTGGTAAGAAAGTGGGTTCCTCAGAGTGGGGATGCCATTTTTCAAGTTCAATTCCAACCAGATTAAGACCTGAAATTTTGCGTATAGCTCATAATACAGCAGAACATTTAGGGGTTAAGAAAACTTATGACAGGGTGTTGTACTATTTCTACTGGCCAAGGTGAAAAAGACATCTCTGCTTACATTAAAATCTGCCATACGTGTCAGATTACAGGCAAGCCTAATCAGTGTATAAAGCACTTTTGTGTCCTGTATCACCAACCAGTCAACCTTTTGAGCACCTGTTTATTGACTGCGTTGGCCCATTACCCAAGTCTAAGGCTGGTAGTATGTATTTATTAACTGTGATGTGTTTGAGTACACGCTACCCTGCAGCTTATCCATTACATAACATCACCACAAAGTCTGTTGTTAAGGCATTATCCCAGTTCATTTCTGTCTTTGATATTCCAAGAGGTATTCAAAGTGATCAAGGAACAAACTTCACTTCAAATATGTTTTTGGAAATTCTAAAACAACTACATGTCAGTCATGCTGAATCCCAACCCTTATCATCCTCAAAGCCAGGGAGCTATTGAGCACTTGCACCAAACCCTAAAATCCCTGTTACGTTCTTACTGTACCGAACTTAACTGTGACTGGGAACACAGGCTGCCTTGACTGCCTTGGCTTATGTTGACTGCAAGAGAGGTTACGCAAGAAAATACTAGGTTTAGCCGAAATGATCTTGTGTTTAGACATACAAAACACTTGCTGTCTGACGATTGGAAGAATGGATGATTGGAAGAAAACTGTCCCACCAGCAAACTTCTTGACGAATGACAGTTTTGATCTATATGGCGCCTGTTGCAGTTCATTGTGGGATTTGTAGTTTTACCGGCAGGCCATTAATTCGAATCCGGTCCGCAGGCCTTGAGTTTGACATGTCTGGACTATGACTTTTTTTTTTATGGTGATTTACTTGTAGGCTGAAAACATCAAAATTGACTCCCTATATCTTGCCCACACCAGGGTGGTGAAAAACTTAGTTATGGTTGATGACCAACTACCAACCAACCTTCTCCAATCATATGGCCTTAGTTGCCCGGTCATGCTGCTTTGCACTTTACAACATCAGAAGAATCAGACCTTACCTAACTCAACATGCTACTCAACTCCTGACACAAGCTGTGGTCATCTCCAGACTAGATTACTGTAATGTACAGAAAGGAACATAATACCAGTTTCTACCAGATCAGGGGCATCCCTCTCTACCTTTTAAAAACCTCCTGAAGACCTCCAGCTCTTTAGAGAGAACCTCCTCTCTAACAATACCAACAACTGGACATGATAAATTTACCCCTTTTAAGAACTGGCGCTTCTTATCTCACTGTACCTTGATTGTTCCCTTCTCTGTAAGTCGCTTTGGATAAAAGCGTCAGCTAAATGTAAAATTATTACTTGGATACTGCAAACTAGCTCCATGGCAATTTACTTTCTGTTTACTGAAATAAAATAAAATATTATGCTAAAGGTTCACATATGATTTAAAAAAAAAAAAAAGTTTAGGTTTCAACCACACCTCAGTGTCTTCATTCATGACTTGCGTGGTCTTATACTTTCTGTTGTTGCAAGTATGTTGCAAAAACAAAATAAAAGCACAGACTCGAGTGAAAAAAAGGCATGAAAAATGCTTTATTTGTTATGCTTTGACATTACTAAGGCATAAAATGTCTAATCAATATGGTTTCCTCTATCCTCACTCCAATCAAACTCACTTATCCACTTGTATACACAGATGCACATGCTTTGTTGAAAGCCTGTGAACATGCAGGCATAAAAATCCAAAGAATTTGAAAGAGCTGAGTAAAAAACTGCTGATGTCACTCAAAGATCTCATAAAAAGTTTAAGTTGTCCTGCTGTGACAAGTGTGTTAACATCAACAGGAGAGTCAAGTTGCTGTCAATCATGTTCGTGCCCACACAGTCCCAAGCATACATATAATCCACTTAATTAACTGTAAACAGCCGAGCGCCTGTTTAGGCCTTTAAAAGCAGTCTGAGCTCACTGCATCGTCTTCTATACTCAGCGACAACCTGAGTATAGTATGCAGCACATACTGAGTAGTGTCCAGTCAGTGTTTAGAGCAACAAATGTCAGAGCCTTCATGAAGTGGACGCAGGTTGAAGCACTCCTGTGTCAAAGCAATCATTGACAGGGATGTGGTGAGTCAGAATGTTAAGCTTCCTGCATGACATCTGAATCACAAGCCAGGCACAGTGGTGGCTGTGATGTTCCGACATCCCAGTGAGCTCCATGAATATGATTTATGGTGACAAATATCAAGTGTGGTGGAAAAAAGACAGAGAGCGAGGTATGTGTTGTACAGAGTTGTGATACTACAAGAAAGTGATGGCCTGGTATTCTTGGGCAGAGTGTCGAAAACACCAAAATGAACAACAGCCAGTAAACAGAGAGATAGTAAAGTTGTTGACTTATTCTCACTATAAAACTGTAAATAAAAACAAAACCAAAGTATTCAGTGTCTGTATTCTTTCTGTAAATATAGATTTATGTTCTGTATGAACTGTAAAATCTTCTATGACTACTTCCTTGAATACATTGTGAGGTAAATGATGATTTTTCATCTTCTTTGGAGTATTTTCAAATCAGATTTTATTTGTATAGCCCAAAGTCACAAAGTCCGTTTTCCTCTGAGGGCTTTACAATCTGTACAGGGAGTGACACCCTCTGTCCTTAGACCCCTTTTCAAGCTTTAGTCGCTCCTAGCTAACAGCTCTTTGAGTTTGCTCGTCAGTAGTTCATCAAAGGCTGTGGTGATGTCGGAGGAAGTAAAAGCTGCTCTTCGGAGGACGGAGGTGGAGAGGGAAACATGAAAATCTGCAGAATGGCGGGGAGCCATTTTCTTTTAGACACTGAGAATGAAAGTTTCCATATGTTTGCTCGTCCTTGCCTCGCCCTCAGTGAACCAGATAATCAGCCGTAGCAACGTGGAAGGCAACCAACAGTAGCATGTGAGCACCGCAGGGACTCAGACGAGAAGCCGGTGAGTTACTGTAGCGTAAATTTTCATATTCATATTTAGCATGAAAAAGGCATTACTGAACAAGAACAGATTGTACAAACTAGAAGTCAATTAGAAGAGGGAAATGGTGAAAGATCCTATAAATGGCATGTGTTGCCACATGTTTATAAATATTCATTTTTATAATCATGTTTGTAGTTGGGTGTAATTATTGCACATTGTGAAATAAATCAGTCTTTTTTATTTTGATCTCTGAAGGGACAATTTTGGTACAAAAATGAGAAGTTGACTCTCTTAATCCATCATTTATTCCATTAAAAATTCAGCGATCAGCAAACATTTTGTCTCGTCATTGACGAAAACTCAGGTGTATTAATAATAGCTGCGTTCCACTTGCCATTGGTAAGTCTGCCTGTGCTTTTACTGTTGTGACAAGACAAAAGTTCTGCTGTGCACTCAGTCCAATCAATTGTTTAAATTGTATTTACCTATATCATGAATAAAATATAAAATAAGCAATTGACACATTCTATACAGAGCAGGTCTAGACTATTCTTTTAATAATATGTACAGTGACCCAACAATTGCCACCATGAGCAAGTACTTGGTGACAGTAGCAAGGAAAAAGGCCCTTCCTGTGTACAGATGACAGTCGTATTGTTATTTATATTCACATTTTCATCAGCATTTTACATTTTTCACACCATGATGTCATCATTCAGATTTTTGAATGTGTTCCTTCTCGTCCTGACATGTTTCCACTGATTTGCTATAAAAATCAATTAAAACTAACTGCTTGGTTTGTAGCCATCACAGCAAACAAAAACAAAAAATCAAGTGCAGGTTGATAAAAATAAAACTCTGTATTACATTTCAACACCATGATGTATTTCACATTATTATTTACTCTTACTTACTTACTTACTTACTTAAGTAAACATTACTAATAATAAAGTCACCGTCAGAAGTTTGGTGATTCCACAGCAGGTTCATCCCTGCTGTCAGCTAGGTGTGCATGTAAACAGGATCATGAGAGCTGTGAAACTGAACCAGTACTGGAAAGCTACAGGTTATAAAATCAAAACTATACGCTCAAAGATGCTAAAAAGATCCAGTGATGAGGGGAACTGCAGAGCTGAGGTTAACTCTTGGTAGGTTTGTCCCTAGGGCCTCGACATTAAGATAAGATACAATAAATTGATTCATTGTTCTAATAAATATGTTGTGTATTATTGGGGGCCTTGCAGCGAAGCTATGTGAAGGCACCTATTGTGTTTGTAGCTTTTCCTATTATTTTTCTGTGAACTTGATTACAAAGGGCACACACTTTGTCTGATTTACATGAAACTTGGTGGATATGGTCTTCAGACCATGGCTGGCTGATGGTTCATGTCTGAACTCGCCAATATCTTCGCGATGCCTTGACGTATTGACACGAAACTTGGTGTATGGACTCATGACGCCTTCCTGAGCAGGCATAGGCTTGCCTGCAATGCTGCTACTGTAGGCCCACCATTGCTGCTTGCAGCTATACTGTTTTTTTGTCTTTGAAGTGAAAAGTCTGCGTATGCACGTTGACAAGTGTGGACTACAATGTATAGAGACACACAGCACCCCTACACCCAGAATGATCGGACCAATGGCGAGTATTAAACCAGACAAGTCAATTGGTCTGCATGAGATTTAATCACCACCTGTGTAATAATGTCAAGCAGAGGCTGGCTGTTTAAAAAACCAAATACATCTCTGCATCTCTGACGTCTGCTGCGGTTGCTTGTGTTCAAAATTATGTAAGTAAGGTGTCAGGGAGACAAAAGCCTGTTTGCCACTCAGTATTGGGTGTGGATAGATGTAGGTGGGGAGGCATGCAACCAGGGCCCTTAAGGTTCTGCTTCTCCACAGAGACCAATCTGGACCTGGGGCTTCAGCTGGAGGGACACTGCTGCTCCATCTGGAGGCTGAGCGGTACTGAGGTGACCTGACGCACACAGGTGAATGAACAAGCAGAGCACACACATGCTTAACAACACACACACGCACACACACCTCAACTGATGCCTCAGCAAGAGAAAGATAGTGGGAGGTTATTATCTCCACTCCGGGCATTGTGTATGCATTGAGGAGGCTGACATCTTGTCACTACATGAGAACAGCCTGATGCTGAGTGCCAGTGAATGACGAAGATGTCTGCTACTGTGTGTGTATGAGTGAGTGTAGGTATGCGTGCGTGTGTGTGTATGTGTGTGTGTGTGATAGCGCACCTCCTATTCCTACATGTCTTCCCTCTCTTCTCTTCACTGAATGACAAACTGTAGAATCACACTGTTCAAAAATATGCATCTTCCCGTACCAGCCTATACGGGGGTGGGCAATTAATTTTCCCAAGGGGCCACACGAGATACTGCAAAGGTCGTGGAGGGCCAGACCAATACTCTGAACTCAATTCTGCTCAATAATTTCATTGCTTTATAAAATGCAGTAAATGATATGGGTTTGAGCTGCTACTGGTAAGAATACACATACATACATACATACATATTATGATAATACTGTTAATGTGGAGTAAGTCAAATATAGCAGTAAAAAATAGTAAAAACTCCAATCATTATCTTCACTTTTTGATTTATTTAAAACACAATATAGAACATGTATTTATGTTTTACCAGCAAATTTATTTACTTTATACAAAGAGCAATAAACACTTTTGCTGTTTTTCAGTTCTTTTTTATTATTTAGTGAGAAAGGTCCAGTCTGTCTTGGGCTTGAACAAGTGCATCGAAGTCTGGCTGAATGTCTGCAGTGGCTATGCGAAGGACAGCTGACAAGTAATCATCAGTGAGAGAGGATCCAAAGAGAACCAACATCTTCTGAGCATGCCTTTTCATGTTTGGAAAGCTCTGCTCATTGAGAGAGGAGTAAAACTCCAGCAGTGATACTGACTTAAAGTGCTCTGCCAGTAGTCGCTCACACTGCAGGTCAGTCAGTTTGAGCTGAACATCACTTAGTGCATTAGCAACACTGCAGGTAAAGGGAGAAGCTATCATGTTCATTTCATTCTCAGCTGTTTTGAAGTCTTAAAATCGCCTTGAAAACTCATCATGCAGTGCTCCTAACATGGATGAGAGCCTGTGGAGGTGATCAGATGATGGTGTGGTTTTGTTTAGTGTTGGTGAGTGAGTGAGAATGTTTTCCTCCATCTGCCCTGAAAGAAACTGCACCTTACTCATGAAGGACTACACCAAGCTGTACATTTCATGTGCAAACAGGCCCTTGCATTGCAGTTTGGTATTCAGTATTTAGTTCATTCATTAGTGCAGTCACATCAACAGCAAATCCAAAATCTGCTATCCAGTTTGCATTCGAGAGCTCTGGGATGACATTCCCTTTCTTCTCACAGAGCTCCTGAATCTCTGCTCTCAGACTCTTTTAAGCACTTTGCCTAGGCTGAGCCATCTGACAGCTGTGTGGTAGCCTATGTCACCATGCTCACTCTCATGCTCCTCTCATGTGAAACAAACTGTCTGTGATTCAGTGCTCTTGCCTTGATAAAGTTAGAGATTTTAGTTACAACATCGATAACATGGTTACTTTTTTTGCACTGACTTACACACACACTTCCTGATGAATAATACAGTGAAAAATACCAATTTCTGTTCAGGGTTAGTTTCAGTAACTTTATCCTGAATCCTCTTCAAAAGTCTGACATTTTTCCCCGTAATATTTGGACAACCATCCGTTGTAACACCTGCCAGTTTGTTCCATTTCAGTCCCAGCTTGTCAAAGCATGCATTTACCTCTGTAAACAGATCGCTCCCGGTTGTTGTCCCTTTTATTGACTGCATTGCTGCCAGCTCCTCCATTACCTTCGTTATTCCACGGACAAAGATGAGTAACTGGCTGTGTCACGGACATCACTGCTCTCATCCAAAGCCAAGGAGAAAAAATCCAAATCGTTCACTTGGTTTTGCAGCTGAAGCTCCAGATTTCCCGCGATGTCCTCTACCCTTCTAGTTACAGATCGTCTGGAGAGCGGGACATTCTCAAATTGTTGTTTATTTCCAGGACATAACAGCGCGTCAGAGTCCACCAAACACTCTTTAATGAACTCCCCATCAGAAAACGGCTTACTCTTCTTAGCGATTTTGTGGGCAATTACATAACTCGTCCGGACTACTGCATCCCTGGATGTGTAAATCTTGGTGAAGCATCTGTGCTGTTTTTGCAGTTTTGCTAGCAAAGCATCAGCCTGCTGTTCCTGCTTTGCATCGGTCAAGTTTTTATATTTATCAGAATGCTTGGTTACATAGTGGCGATTCAAATTAAAGTCTTTCAAGACAGCAACTTGTGCTCCACACACTAAACACACTGCGTTACCTTTGTGACATTCAGTGTCAACTTTTCTTTTTTTACCGTGAGATGTAATTTTTAGCAACAAGTTATTTTTAACTGTCTCTTTTGAATAACGCATTTCTGTGCTGGTGCGCACGTACGCACGTAAATCGCCTTCAAAATAAAAGCACTGGTTGTACTGTATTGATTTCTAATTTCTGCGTAACCTCACACGGGCCGGATAGGTACAGCCAGCGGGCCGCCTAATGCCTAGGTCTGCCATAGATCGTGTCCTGTTTCCTTTAACATGCCTTATCAACTGGTGTCTTAAACCTAGTGCAGACTGCACACTAGTAATGGTAATTCTGGTACTTTTTAATGAGCCGGATCATTTGGCTCAGCTCACCAAGAAGAGCCGGCTCTTTCAGCTCCCAAGTGGCTCTTCATTTTACCACTTATACCCAGTGGCGTATCCAGGACATTTTTACCGGGGTGGCCAGGATGGGACACAAAGCTAGTGTGGGGTGGCCATGGCATCGTGGAGTTTAATGCCATGTACGCAGCCGACCACAATTTAAATCCCAGTCCTTATCTGCATGTCACATACCCTCTGTCTCCCATAATTTCCTTTCTCAACGTGTTAAATAAAGGTGTCTATTCTGGTAAATTTATATTCCTCAAGTATATCTGGTTATTTACTAAAATGTGTTGAGGATAGGGTACACATTTTTTAAGAGCCATTTCCTTGTAGTGGATTAAAGTCCTCATCTCTTCACAAATTAGATTAGATTAGAAAAAATCTCAACTGCTCTTAAGTCATCCTATAGAATAGAACTATCAGCCATCAGCTCATCATCTGTGTCACCTGTATTGTTACCTGTTTGCTTTACTAATTGAAACGACATCTTGTGGCTATATTAAAACACAGCAATCCAGGCAAGAGAATAAACCAAAACTAATTTAATTAATCACAAGATGGCATTTAAATTAGTAAAGTAAACATGATGGTGACTGAATAGTGGCATTCTATAGGATGCCTTGTGATCTTTGAAAATGTGCAAAAAGTGGGTTTCAGCCCAGACAGTATTCATGTCCCTGATGAAGATATACACTGAAACATTGGCTTTGATTCAGCATAAATGTATTTATTTAAATCAATGCTTAAAAACAGTATATTAAAACAATGCTTTTTCATAAAGTGACTTATGAAAAATGTGCATAAACAATTGTAACATAAACCAAATAAAAATATAAACTCCAAACAAAGTACATACTGCAATGTTATGTAAAACAAAACTCTCATGAACATGCTTAGCCAGACACTGCGGGATCCTCCTCTGGGTGCGGCTGGTCAGCTGTTGGAATACACAGATATCTGAGAAATATATATATATAAATGTGTATGTGTGTGTCTGTGTGTGTGTGTATTATTATTTTATTATTGTTCTTCTGTCTTTTACAACTGTTTGAACTAATGATGTTTCAGACGGTTATAATTATATAACTGGAAACACATTCAGCTTTAAGGTGAGCCTACATGGAAAATTCAAACTATCCAAGCATGACTTACCATCATGTGCAGGGGGAGCTGACTGCCCTTGCCCTTCATCACTACTGCTGTACCTACTTAGGACTAGATAAAGTTTTCCTACACATTAAGAGGGAACTATGATATAAATAAACATTACATTACCACACCTCCGTTGGTAAAATTGGATCTGATTTGTACCATATATTTGATGCTTTTCCCTCTTATGTCCATGGGCGGCTCAGCTTCAACTGTGATTTACTGATGAACAGATAGCTTTAGTCTAATGAATGCTAAAGAAGCAAACTATTAATTAACTACTGCTAAGTAAATCGCATTAGCAGGCAACAAAACTAGCCTCAGCAGGTGGAATGGACTGAGTTCAGGCACCACTCACAAGGTTACTGTATGACCTGATCAATAAATTAACAGGTCTCCCTTTGCTCTCACTCTCTTTCCGCTCCTAAAGGAATAGAGGGTCTGTGACCCTCAGTATCATAACTGGTTCAGGAACAAAGACCACACCTCAAACTGGAACCATTGGGGCTAATCTCAGAGCAAAGAAGAGATAGCTCCTCCACTCAGAGACTCAACTCCCTCTGGTTCCCCAGTCATCGCTTGACTCTCATCCTTACCCTCCATCCTTCCTTTGGTACGTCATCTCGGTACGTCATCTCAGTACACATTCAATATATGCAATTAAACATAAATTTATATCTATTGCATTGTCGATCAATCACAAACATCTTTTTCTACATGCTCACACCATGACACATTGTTTTGTTCCTGACTGTTCTCATGTTTGTTATGTCAGATTTCACAAACATATCTGGGCAGACAAACTGGCAAGACGTGTGCAGTAGTGATGTGTCAGTGCGAAAGAGCCGGTTCAAAGAGGCGGCTCTTTTAAGTGATATAGGAGCCGTCCGCGAACCGTTCTTTTTCTTTTTTTAACTTTTCTCTTTAGGAAAAGTACTTGTGTGCGCTGTGGGCATTGACCACGGGTGTCACGTGCATGCTGTGCAACCAATCATGTGAGGATTGACAAGGAGCATACCACCAAGCGGGGAGGGGTGGGGGGTAGCACCGCTGAGACCGTGACAGGAGACAAGAAGAGGAGACACGCTGAAGGAGAGAGAGGAGTGAAGACGAGAGAGGAGTGTGGTGCAAAGATATATTATTTTTTACACTATACCAAAACATTTTGTTTTATTTGTCCAGATGTCAGTGGTGGGCATTAACAAAGCACATTTACTTGAGTGTTGTTATTAATTTATATATTTTTTCAGTACTTTGTGTGTGTGTGTGTTTATATAAATATATTTAAAAAATGTCAATACGTTTCCTTTTTTAAAATTTCTATGCTAGGTTTTTATAGGCGTTTCTATCTGCTTTGTGTAGCAGAGTGGTTCTTCAAGCAAGTTAGTGCATTCATTGGGTGGGTTAAGAGAGTTACGAGGGATTTTACAACTGTAAATGCAGTTGGCTACAGCAAATTATTGAAATTCAAGTGATATATGCGTTCAAATACAAATCACAAGCAAACAGTGCTAAATTTGCCTGAATTATATAAGGTATAAGCAGTGGCGATTTTGGGGGTGGCCTGGGGTGGCCGAGGCCACCCCTGAAAACTCATTGGCCCTGGGCCACCCCAGATCTGATAGGTAGTTGATCAAGTTCGTCAACACGAGAAACAAGAAATGCTGTCAACAATGAAAACAGCCGATCAACTGATTCAGAGCCAGATTTACATTTTAAAGTATCACAGTATACGTTTATACGTTTATGTTTACGTTATTAGGGACCATGTACAATTAAAACATAAATGTTGCCATTGCATGCATTGTACCAGAGTTAGCCTTAGGCTAATTTACATCCGCAGTCCCTGGCAGGACATAAAACATCAAAACACATATGAACATATACATAAATGCAATAGACAAGTCACATGACACACACAAACACACACAACATAAAAACATTCTGTCAGCACCATAAATCAGTGGTTACAGTTTTGACTGTTTTTTAGTGAAAATTTCAGTTGTGACTTAAAGCTCCTGATGGAGAGACAGCTCTTTAAATTAACTGGTATTGCATTCCACTGTGTTGCGGCCTAAAAGAAAAGAAGACTGCCCAAAAGTTGTGCAGTAAGGAGGTATTCTACAGTCGTAAACAGATGCATTCTTGAGGATTGTATGGAACTAGCAGGACGATGACCTGCAAACTCCAAAAGACAAGCTGGGGCCAGACATGTAGAATCCTATACACAAGACACAAGCTTTGAAAACTCTCTGAAGTTTTCAAAGCTTAATAAGGTGTGTCTCTAGAATATTACAGTGGTGGTAATGAAGTGTTTTTTATCAAGAATTTTTAAAGCTTGTTATATAGTGATTTTAGCGGTCTAATGGTAGATTCATTGGCCTGCCCCCAACAGGTGATGCAATATGAAATATGTGAGAAAATGAGACCATGCATAAATGTTTTGGCTACATCCATAGGAAGCGACGATCTTGTATGTCTAAAATTTGCCAAGTTATATTTAATTGTTTTTATCATTTTAAATGCTTTTTGAAGTTAAGGTTAGAATCCAGTGTAACACCAAGATATTTTAATTCGGTAACTATATTCTATGGATTCATGTCTAATTTTAATGCTGCAGTTGGAGCCTGCCCCTTAGTTTTACACAATAACATGCCCTTTGTCTTACTGATGTTTAGAGTAAGACAGGACTGTTCAAGCCATTGAGCCACACCTTGCAAAGCATTTGTTAATTTCTCTGCTGCTATCGGAGCATTTTGCCATGACAAACAGGACAGTATCATCTGCATACAATTGTACACAACTCCATTACAATGTTGTGGCAGGTCATTGTGATAAACTAAAAAGAGAGGACCAACACAGACCTTGAGGCACGCCCATTGTGTTTTAACATAATTTGAGTATGCGTCTTTGACTCTGACACATTGTACCCTATTTGAAAGATATGCGAGAGCCATGTCAGTGTTTGTGTGGAAAAATTAAAATAAGAGAGCTTGGAGATGAGGACATTGTGATTAACAGTATCAAAGGCTTTACATAAGTCTAAGAATACAGCACCAACAACTCCACTTTGTCAATTTGTGCTCTGATTTTTCAGTAAAATGTAAAACAGCTGTTCAGTAGAGTAGTTTTTTTCTGAAACCAAATTGCATATTGTTTAGACCAGGGTTACAGGTATTCAGGTGTGTTGTTAACTGCTTGAAACTACCTTCTCTGCAACCTTTGAAAGTACAGGTAATAACTTATTGGCCTATAGTTAGTTGGTTCATGACGATCTCCAGACTGAAAATGGGTGTGATAACAGCATGCTTCCAGTTATCAGGAAAACAGCTTTGGTGTATTGAGAGATGATTAAGTGTGTGATTGGGATTGTTAGAGTGTTCAGATGTTTAAAAGCGTCTTTACTTTTAGAACTTTTAAAGAACCAATAACTTTTTAGTTTGTGTTTCATCAGTGACGTTCAAACTGAAGCCTGTGTCATTTTCAATATGTGGGCCAACTACAGGCGTAATGTCATCTTTCTTAAAAAGATTGCCTAACTCATAGACATGGTCATACTGAGGCTGTGACAGCTGATCTCTGTTCAGCGTACGTTTGGCCAATGGCCAGACAGGTCAAGTGTCAGGTGACCGATGAAACGCACAACGTTACTGCTGCAGCTGCTGAACAGGTCCGTGAAAGGAGCTTCAACTACTGGATAAACCGGTGAAATCCATCAGAGGTGTGGTAATGTAAAGT